>NC_140498.1:73890721-74015721 GCF_964271855.1 Acomys minous
TGCATGTGCAAGCATGAGGACCTGAGTTCAAATCCCCAGCACCCATGTATATTCTGTGCGTGAGTGGTGGCCCATCTACAATCCCAGTTCTTGGGAAGTGAAGACAGTGGGATTGCTGAGGCAGGTTGGCTAGCCAGAGTAGCTGAACCAGTGGGCTCTGGGTACAGTGAGGAACCCTGCCACATTATAAAAGGTGGAGAGTGCTTGAGGAAGGGATTTATTGTCAACCACTGGCCTCCATAGGCACACATGCATGCATGGACATGTGCACACACACACAGAGGTGCACACACACACAGAGGTACAAACACACACACACACACACACACACACACCAACAACAACAAACAGGGTTGGGAACCCCCAGCCTAATCCCCCAGATAGACTATAACTATGGAGTGGGTGGCATTTTAAGGCCTTGGAAAACCCCCTAAAGGTGTTAGCAATCTGAGATGCACCATCCATCCACACTAAGCCCTCCCACTGATGACCTTTTGGCAACCCACTCGGATTACAACATTAGGCCCTGGTCATCCCAGCCCTGCCCTGCCATGTACTTCTCTCTCCAGATAACCATGATTTTCCACTTCCTCTTCCTGCCATGTGTTACTGCATCAAGACCCAGATTGACAGTGGGCTCACCTCTCAGAATTGCTAAACAGCAAGGACTTGGGTGGACACTAGAAAATGCAATAATGGCGGGGTGGTGGTGGTGGTGGTGGCGGGGGGGAGATGGCTCAGTGGGTAAACACTTGCTGCCAAGCACGAGGATCTGAGTTCTTCCCCCAGAACCTAGATAGAACCAGTCCCACAAGATTATCCTCTGATCTCCACATGTATGTTATGGCACACAGACTCCCTACCCCCAACAAATGCATGCATCAATTAATCTATAATTTTTTTTTAAAAGCTGGGTTTTAGCAATGTGACCTTATAAGCCCAGCGCTGAAGCAGACAGAGACAGTGATCCCTGAAGTTCATTGGCCAACCAGTCTAGCCAAATCAATGACCTCCAGGGTCTATGAGAGATCCTGTCTCAAAAACTAAAAACTAAGGTGGGCTGAGGCTGGAGAGATGGTTCACTTGTGAAGAATGCCTTCTGCTTTTGCAGGGTCTAGTTCAGTTCCCAGTCTCCAAGTTGGACAGTTCACAACCGCCTATAACTCCACCTCCAGGCAATCAGGCACCGTCTTCTGGTTTCTGATGGTACCTATACTTGCATGTCCAAGTATTTAAAATAAAATTAAATCTAAATAAATAAACAAACGTGAAGAGAAATAAGGGAAAGGTATTGAACATCAACCTCTCTGGCTTCCATACCCACGTGCACTTCCTCGAATGTACTCACATGTTTATGTGCATACATGGTATACACATACGTCATATGAGATACATTGACAAAAAGGTAACAAAAGAGATTGTAGGCACTCTAGCTACTGCCCTGTCCATTGATCTCTTGTAGTATACCCAACAAACTATTTTTTCCTATCCAAAAAAAGAAAAAAAGAAAAAGAAAGGGTTTTTGTTGTTATTGTTGTTTCGAGACAGGGTTTCTCTGTGTAGCCTTGGCTGTCCTGGACTCACTTTGTAGACCAGGCTGGCCTCGAACTCACAGCAATCCTCCTGCCTCTGTCTCCCAAGTGCTGGGATTAAAGGCATGCGCCACCACCTCCCAGCCATGAAAAATAAAAGTTTTAAGACATTCCTGCAAGTTACTCTTAGACACACACACACACACACAGAAACACACACACAGAAACACACACAGAGATAACTAAATTGATAACCAAGTAAATTATAATAATTTTTTTAAGCCTAGGCTGGAGAAATGGCTCTTCCAGAGGACCTAAGTTCAGTGCTAAGTTCTAGCACTCGTATCAGAAGTGCTGGGATTAAAGGCATGTGCCACCACTGCCTGGCATGTTTAAAGTTCTTAAATGGACACTGGCTTGGGTATTTTATCAGGTCCCAGGGTCCTGTTTAGATACCTACCCCTGTGTCTTCTCACCATTTTTCCTCCCATTCTCTTCTGAAAACAAGCTGCCATCTCAGGGAGCCTGTTTTTATTCCTCTAAGTGATGGATAGATGAATGGGAAGGCAGAGTCAAGGGTGGATGGGTGGACAGGTAGATCGATGGATGACTGGATGGGTAGATGGATGGATAGATGGGTGGACAGACAGATCGATGGATGACTGGATGGATAGATGGATGGACAGGTAGAGCAATGGATGATGGATGGAGAGATGGATGGATGGTTGGATGGATGGATGGTAGATATATGTTCTGATAGACCAATGGAAGAATGGATGGACAGGTAGATCGATGGATGACTGGATGGATGGAAGGAAGGCAGATAGGGAAGACTCTTCCTATTTGTGCATCTACAAAAACTGAAGCTCAGAAAACCAAGTTATTTACCCAGGATCCCACACGATAAGCAACGGAGCCAAGTCATCCAAAACATTTGCCCTTGGCCTTGGCCTAGGCAGGATGACAGCCTTCTCCCAGCTCTTTCTTGCTGGACTCCCCCTTAAATAATCCCTGACTCAGCTGGACAAGAAATTGGCAATAACTTCTGCCTTTTTGGACCACAGAATACTCATGATTTTCGAGGAAGTCTGTGGGGGAGAGGGAGGGGGGAACAGCAGTGTTTGCATCTCTTGAACTGTCCATATAAAGGCCAGTGGGAAGGAAGTTGGGGTGTCCTTCAGAAAACATCCTCATAGCTTTAGGCCCTTTTTCCTGCACCCCAGCTTTGAGCTCTGAGCAGTGCCGGATCTCCAGGACATGGCAGGACCCGCCACAGTTATCGCCAGCCTTCTTCTGGTAGCCTGCACGTGCTGCGTCTTCCTCACAGGTGAGAATATGGACCCAGCCTGGGGCTGCTGGTAGCAAAAGCTCCTGAAGGCAAGGCGGGTTTGGCATACTGGAAGGTAAAGGAACCGAGAAGCCTGGGGTTGGGGAAGGCCCTAGGGCTCTGACCTCCTGGGGTATAACAGGCTCTGTGAGTGCGGCTAAGAAAGCCTATGGCAGGCTGGGTGCTGATTCTGCTCTTCTCTCTCTCTCTCCTTTTAGACTCTGTGACCATTCCTTCTTCTTGCTGCATGTCCTTTGTTGTCAAGAAAATTCCACAAAACCGAGTGGTTAGCTACCAGTTGGCCAGCGGCAGCATCTGTCCCAAGGCAGGGGTGATGTGAGTATCTAACCCAAGAACTTCCAGGGTCCCTGGGGAAGTTCAGCCCTTGGGCATCTCTGAAGATGGCACTAGACCTCTCTGGACTTCAGATTTCTCACCCATAAGACTAGTGAGAAGCAAGGCAGTGAGGTAGACCAGTTGGTAGAGTGCTTGCTTAGAATATATGAAGCCCTGGATTCCATCTCCAACATCATGTGACAACCAGGACATGATGGTATAGACTATCATTCCAATACTCAGGAGGCTGAGAATATCCACCAAGCACCAAATGGAAGCTAGACATTGTTCATGGAAGGAAATACAGGATATGATATTAGCCTAACTAATCTTCTCAACAATTCCATGAGACAGTGCTGGAAAGCTTGCTTGGAATCCCCCGGCAAGGGGCTGGGGTGTGACTCAGTGGTAGAGCACCTGCCTAGAATCCTCCAGTGAGGGGCTGGGGGTGTGGCTCAGTGGTAGAGCACTTGCCTAGAATCCCCCAGTGAGGGGCTGGGGTGTGACTCAGTGGTAGAGCACCTGCCTAGAATCCCCCAGTGAGGGGCTGGGGTTGTGGCTCAGTGGTAGAGCACCTGCCTGGAATCCCCCAGTGAGGGGTTGGGGTGTGGCTCAGTGGTAGAGCACTTGCCTAGAATCCCCCAGTGAGGGGCTGGGGTGTGGCTCAGTGGTAGAGCAGCTGCCTAGAATCCCCCAGTGAGGGGCTGGGGTGTGGCTCAGTGGTAGAGCCCCTGCCTAGAATCCCCCAGTGAGGGGCTGGGGTGTGGCTCAGTGGTAGAGCACCTGCCTAGAATCCCCCAGTGAGGGGCTAGGATGTGGAAAAGTACAGTACTTTTCTAACATGCACAAAGCCCTGGGTTTCATCCTCAGCATGGCAAACCCAAAAGCAATCATAGAGAGCACATAGGACTTCTCCCATTTTACTGAAGGCAGTTGAGGCTCAGTAAGACCAGTAGCTCAAGGTCATGTGACCAACCAGGCCTCAAGATTGCACACAGCTTCACAGCCACCTTTAACTTGAGGTAACAGGCATGAAGTCGTGTCTTGAGCAAGGGTGCATAGGAAATGACATGCTAATGTTCCCCCCAGCTGGCATCAGTTCCAGCCTGTCCTGGAACTAGCTCTGTAGACCAGGCTGGCCTTGAACTTACAGAGATCCACTTGCCTCTGCCTCCTGAGTGCTGGAATCAATGGCATGCGCCACCACCTCCTGGCCATGCCTAGATTTCTTTTAAAAATGGGTTGAGGATTGAGCTTGGATTCCCACAGTTGCAAGGCAGACATTTTAGCCACTGAACTGTTTGCTCTGCTCAGTTTCCCCATTATAGATAGAGACCAAATCTCTTCCATCACATCCAGCATTATAATTCAAAGGCACAACCTCCTCTGCCTCACAAGGAGGCCATAGAAAGAGTGTGGCATCTCCACACCCCGCTGCCCTTCTGTCCCTCGGAATGCACAGGGGCGAACAGCTGAGACTCCTGGTTCCCCACTCTCACTTCCTCATGAAGGGAAAGTTAGTCCCAGGACCTTGCCAGGCCTCAAACTAAAACCCCTGTTGCTCTTCCCTGCAGCTTCATCACCAAGAAGGGCTATAAACTCTGTGGTGACCCCAAGTTGCCATGGGTTCAGAAGTACATACGAAACCTGGATGCCAAGAGAAACCGGACTTCTGCAGGTGCCAGGGCACTGGGTACCAGGTTTTCCATCCAGAGTCGCCGTGGCAACAACACAGAGGTTTAGGCCCTTCTCCTCCGTCCCTGAACTTGGACATGGGTATTGATGCCTGGCCAGGCTTCTTTGGATTCGGCACACCAGCTGGAATGGGGCCTGAGTTCATTTTCCTATTCTTAGCATTCCTTTTAGGGAGTGTGTTTATTCTGTGAGAATCCAGGGGACCTCCAAGCATGCCAGAGTTCTGGTGTTTCCTGTGTTGAGTGAGAAGGTTCCAGAAAGATGGCATCAGCCATACTGTGTTCTCCTCTTGTGTGGCTCGAAGGCTTCATCAGAGTCCGGGAGCATAAGACCGGAGTACATGCAGGTGTACCTTGCTTGCAGGTGTACCTTGCTTGCAGGTGTACCTTGCTTGCAGGTGTACCTACCTTGCTTGCAGGTGTACTTTGCTTGCTGTTGGCTTCCATGAGGTCCTTGTCCTGTGGTGGGGCCTGAGGCTTGTTTGTCTGTCCACATGTGGGTGAAGATCTATCAACAGTAGTAACTTCCAAGCATGTTGGGTGGGTGGGTGGGTGGGGGTATTCCAGGAAGGTCCCACATCCAGAACTTTGAACAAATAAAAAACTCAGTTGAAATGGAAGACTCAATGGCAGTGTTTTTAAACTCATCAGCCTTTGTAAAGAAGGGGATGGAGGGGCCTGGGGTTGTGGCTTAGTTGGTCGTGTGCTTGGCTAGCAGGCACAGGTCATACAGTATCAACCACAGCAATGCAAAATGGTGGTGCATGGTGGTGCATGGTGGTGCATGGTGGTGCATGGTGGTGCATGGTGGTCCATGGTGGTGCATGGTGGTCCATGGTGGTGCATGGTGGTCCATGGTGGTGCATGGTGGTGCATGGTGTGCATGGTGGTACATGGTGGTGCATGGTGGTCCATGGTGGTGCATGGTGGTCCATGGTGGTGCATGGTAGTCCATGGCGGTCCATGGTAGTGCACGCCTGTGATCCTAGCACTCAGGAGATACAGGCAAGAAGATGAGAAGTTCAAGGTTAGCCAGACATGGTGGCCCATACCTTTAATCCCAGCCCTCAGGAGGCAGAGAAAGGAGGAACTCTGTGAGTTTGAGGCCAGCCTGGTCTACATGGCAAGCTCCAGGACAGCCAGGGCTACATAGAGAAACCTTCTCTCAAACCTCCTTGCCTGAAAAAAAAAAAAGACTACAAGGCTATATAGCTACATAGGAAATTTGAGGCCAGCCTGGCTATATGAGACTGTCAAGAAGGGAAAGGCATCTTTAGCTACATAGCTAGTTCAAGGCCAGCCTGGGATACATAGGACTTTGTCATGGAGGAATAAAGGAAGGAAGAAAGAATGGAAGGAAAGATAGAGGGAGGAAATAGGGGAGAAGGGACAAGAAGGGGAGAGGCATACACATATAAATTCAGCAGTTACAAGGCTGAAACAAGAGGATCATGAGTTCAAGACTAGCCTGGGCTACGTAGCAAGACATTACCTAAAATAATGATGATGATGATGATGATGATGATAATTCTAACTTTAAAAGGGATCTAGAGGCCAAGATGGAGGGCCCAGCCAACAGAGTTTAATTCCTTTGTGAGCATCTAATTTCAAGGTGTTCCTCTTGGTGACATGGCTTGCTCCTTGCAGCTTTGAGGGACAAGAAGTTTATATGCTTTTAGTACTGGACTCTTCCCTACACATTGGTGAAGGGAAGACAGGGTGGGAACAGAGGGAAGAAACCAATCCCAGGGTTTTTTCTCCCCTTACTGTGTGACATACAGTGGGGTACATCAAGAGCATAGATATGGTCACTATTCTTAATAAGCCAAGTAAAACGTGACTTTTCCCATGGAGGTGGCTGTCCCCTGCCTGTTCTCAACTCTTGGAGAACAGGATCGACTACGAGAAAAGCAGGTGTGCTCCAGAGAGGTTCCTGGGCTACATATCCAGGGTGGGGAAGGAATGAGAGCTCCAGGAATTCTGTCATGCATGGCCTTTGCCTTCACTGATACTCTGGAATAAAGATCAAAAGGGCTTGAGATGCAGCTCAGTGATAGAGCACCTGCCTAGAATCCTCCAGTGAGGAGCTGGGGTGTGGCTCAGTGGTAGAGCCCCTGCCTAGAACCCCCCAGTGAGGGGCTGGGGTGTGGCTCAGTGGTAGAGCTCCTGCCTAGAATCCCCCAGTTAGGGCCTGGGGTGTGGCTCAGTGGTAGAGCACCTGCCTAGAATCCCCCAGTGAGGGGTTGGGGTGTGGCTCAGTGGTAGATCTCCTGCCTAGAATCCCCCAGTGAGGGGCTGGGGTGTGGCTCAATGGTAGAGCACCTGCCTAGAATCCCCCAGTGAGGGGCTGGGGTGTGGCTCAGTGGTAGAGCCCCTGCCTAGAATCCCCCAGTGAGGGGCTGGGGTGTGGCTCAGTGGTAGAGCACCTGCCTAGAATCCCCCAGTGAGGGGCTGGGGTGTGGCTCAGTGGTAGAGCACCTGCCTAGAATCCCCCAGTGAGGGGCTGGGGTCATAAGACACTCAAGAGCTCAACAAAAGTCATGTAGTTGGGACAAAGACTCCGGAAGTTTCTAGGTATCTAGGTCTTTTTGTAAAAGACTCCTTACCCCCATCTCTTAGAAAATTCTGAAAGTTTTGGGGTCAGAAACTGGGGTCCGAGACTACATGCATGTTCACACATACATACATATATACATACATACCTAGATCTTCTTATGGTCCACATTCCCCCACAACATACTGTTTTTAATGATTATTTGAGAATTTCATACAATGCACCTTGATCACACCTGCTTCCCATTCCTCCCAGGGTCACCCTCCCACCCTTGTGCCCTCCTAGCACAGTCCATCTTTAATATGGCACGTCATCTCTTTCTTTTTCAAAGGCCTAGGGCCGCACACAGGCACACGTCTCTGCCACTAAGCTCTATCTCCGGCCCCTTCTTATTCTGCCTTTGTAAAATTTACGGTAACATCTCACTAAGTTTCCCACACTGACCTTGAACTTGAGACTCTCCCATTTCCATCTCTGCAAGAAAAGTCGGTGTTCCAGGGCGCGTAACGTCTAACCTCTCTGAGCGTCAGTGTTACTCCTCTGCTAAATGAGGATAAGACCTTTTCACTTTTGCTGTTTCCCCAAAAGTACAAAGCTAAAGCGTTCGGATGTGATAGGGGAGGCGGGGCAGGGGGAGGTGGCTCAGGGAGCAGGAGCAGGAGAACAGGGTAGGGGTTCAAAAAGGTCATGGGTCGGCTGGCAAAGCCCTTGTGGAGTTCAATCTCAAGAATTTACACACAAGCCGGGTGTGGTGGTGGCACACGCCTTTAATCCCAGCACTCGGGAGGCAGAGGTTGGTGGATCGCTGTGAGTTCGAGGCCAGCCTGGTCTACAAAGGGAGTCCAGGATAGCCAAGGCTACACAGAGAAACCCTGTCTCAATGTAGAGACAAAACCAATGCCATTTTGTGTGCAGGGCCTGAGAACCTGACACGTCCACCCTCAAACCCTGTAACCTGGAGTTCCTCATGAGTTTCAGACTTGCAGCTAGCAACCTTTCCTAGGAGCTTGCACCTAGGCCAACCAATCAGAGCTACAGGTCACTGTGGGCCCTGGTCCCCCCAGCCAATCAGCTTAAAGGGCAACATTCCTGTACCCCTTAAACCTATCATGTAACATTAAGGCTTGGAAATGGCATGGAAACACTCCCCCCTACCCTCCTGCAGTTTTTTCCTTTAAAAACCCTGTTCCCCTACCACTAGGGGCCGCCATCTTCTCTACTCATGGGGGTAGGGAGTTGGGGGGGAGTAGGGGGTGGGGGTGAGGGTGGGGTGGGGGTGGGGCAGTGGAGGGGGGGTGAGGGTAGGGTGGGAGGGAGGGTGGGCCTGATTATCCAGGTTCTGAGCTTGATTAATAAATGAGACTCTGTGTGATTTGCATCTGGCTGGTTCCTGGTGGTCTTTGGGGGTTTTACAACTTGGGCTTTACATAGAAAAACAAAACAAAACAAAACAAAAAAAAGCTGCCTTGGTCCTGGGGTCTGTTCACAGCAATAGAAACCCTAACTAAGACAGGACCTGAGACTAAATTCCACATTCACAAAAAATTCCAGCGTCCACATAAAAAGCCAGGTATGGTTGGGAGTGCCTGCAGCCTGTGTTGGAGCAGAGGGAGGCCGATCTAGCTGAGTAACCAGCTAGACAGAAGGGTGAGCTATGGTTCAGGGAGAGACCGTCTCTCAAGGGAATAAGGTAGAGAAAAAAGAGGAACTCGCTATGTCCTCCTACGGCCTCTACATATTCACATTCTTATCTGTGCGCCACCCATTCATGAGCATGCAACACACACACACACACACACACACGCACACACACACACGCACGCACGCACACACACACACACACACACACACACGCACACGCACACACACGCACACGCACACACTAAGCGGGAGAGCAACTGAGGAAGACACCAGATGTATGGCCCCCACACGTGTGCACTTGTGCATACATGTGCTCACACATGAGCAAATATGTATATACAATAAATAAATAACATAAAAATAAAAAGAAGGCACGATGTGGCTGAAGGCAGAGTTCAGCCTAGCAGGCATGGACTGAGGGCCACCCCCTCAGGCTTAGCCCTCACTTCTGAGCGTGCCGTTGATCTGTGTCAGCTGGGTGACAGGGAAGAGTGATTTTCCATCGTCCAGAAGAAAAACAAAGCGTCCCGAGCCAATGAATTGAAAAGGCAGTTCTAAGAAGGAGAAGCACAAACAGCCAGAAAACACATTGGAAAAAAAAAAAAGTATCCGGTATCTTTATTTAGCCACCAAGGAACTGAAAATCAAAACACTGAGATTCCATCTCAGCCTCACCAGAGCGGTTCTCCCTGGGGAACAACGCGGGGCTGGAGAGACGGCTTAGCTGGCTAAGAGCACTTGCTGCTCTTCTGGAGGACCTCGGTTCTGTTCCCAGTGCCCACTCCAGGTGACTCACAGCCTTCCTCTGGCCTCCACAGGTACCAGGCACAGATGTGGTGTATAGACATACAGGTAGGCAAAACACCCATATACACCACATAAAGTAATAAAATAAAGTTTAAAAGTCGTTTAAATCCACATGTATACATAGAGGGTTTTATTGAGCTGATTGATGTGTGGAGGCCAGAGGACAGCTTGTAGAAGCTGGTTTTTCTCCTTCTACCATGTAGGTCTCAGGGGCCAAACTCAGGTTGTCAGCCTTCGCAGCAAGCCACTTTACTTTCTGAGCCGTGTCACTGGATCCTTGGCTTTAAAAAAAGAATGAAATTACGTCTATTTTGGGGATGGATGAAACTGAACATCATTATGGAAAATGAAATCAGCCAGACTCAGGTGAAAAGCTTGTGTGTTTTCTTTCATTCAAAGAATCTATACCTACGTTTAAGCATATATATGTTTGACCCCTATAGGCACATAGGGAGTGGCAGTGTTAGGAGGTGTGGCCTTGATGGAGTGGGGCGTGGCCCTGTTGGAGGAAGGGTGTTACTAGGTGTGGGCTTTGAGGTTTCAGAAGCTCAAGCCAGGCCCAGTGTCACTTTCCCTTCCCGCTGTCTACAGACACAGATGTTGAACTCTCAACTACACACACACACACACACACACACACACACACACACACACACAATATGCACACATCATGAAAGTAGAAGTGGTGTGTTTGGGGAGAAGCGGGTCAGAATGAGATAAGAGAGTATGACAGAGCCGGGCGTGGTGGCGCAGGCCTTTAGTCCCAGCACTCGGGAGGCAGAGGCAGGCAGATCGCTGTGAGTTCGAGGCCAGCCTGGTCTACAAAGTGAGTCCAGGACAGCCAAGGCTACACAGAGAAACCCTGTCTGGAAAAAACCAAACCAAACCAAAATAGAGGGTAACGGGGTGAACGTGGGCAAAGTCTATGACACTCCTGTATGAAAATGTCATAGGAAACCCAGCATTTTGAATGCCAACTGAAAAATAAGTAAAATAACTAGATGAGGCTGGAGAGATGGCTCAGGGATTAAGAGCCTGCGCACTCTTGCAGAGGACCTGAGTTCTGTTCCTAGCACCCATGTCAGGTGGTACCATCCGTAACTCCAGCTCCAGAGGACCAGATGCCACACACATGGGTGCCCACAGATATGCAGACATACATGTATGTAAATAGAATAAAATAATAAATGTTAAAAATAAAATAAAATTAGGGTTCGGCATATGTATCCCATTATGGATGGAACCATTTCCAGGCTGGGCATGGTGGCACATGCCTTTAATCCCAGCATTCAGTAGGCAGAGGCAGGCAAATCTGTGAGTTCTAGGTCTACAGAGTGAGTTCTAGGACAGGCAGGGTTACATAGAGGGGTGCAGCACCAGGCACTCTTTAAGTGCTGAGCCATCTCTCCAGCCCAAAATCTGTCTGTCTTTTTTGTTTTGTTTTGTTTTTTGAGATACGGTTTCTCTGTGTGGCCTTAGCTGTCCTGGACTCGCTTTGTAGACCAGGCTGGCCTCGAACTCACAGAGCTCCACCTGCTTCCAAAGATTTTAAGCAAATAGCATACACCTGTAATCCTAAGGCATGAGTGGCTGAAGAAAGAGGATCTTGAGGGTCAAGTGCAGCCTGAGCTACAAAGTTTAACCATACTCAACAAAGGGTGAGGTGGCACACACCTTTAATCCCAGCTCATGGGAGGCAGAGGCAGGCAAATCTCTGTGAGTTCGAGGCCAGCCTGGTCTGCAAAGTAAGTCCAGGATAGCCAAGGTTACACAGAGAAACCCTGTTTTGGGGGTTTGGGCGGGGGTGTCAGTGTATAAATTGGGCTGCCCTTTCCTCTGTGCTGTGCTTGTGCTTTGAATGTGAGGTAGCCAACAGACACAGACAGACAGACACACACACACAACCCCACCCCAGTTCATGTATGGTTGGTGGTAGTTTGGGGAGATTTATGAAGACTTTGGGAGGTAGAGCCTAACTGGAGGAAGAAGGTCAATGGAGGGTGGGCCTTCCAGTTCACAGTGGGGACCCACTTCCTCTCCTGTCTTTGATTTTTGACACATTACACACCCTATTGCTTTTCCAGAGGACCCAAGTTCAATTCCCAGAATCCACTTCTGGAGGCTTACAGCTTCCTGTAACTCCAGCTTCAGGGGAATCTGGCGCTCTCTTCTGGATGCCATAGGCAACTACACTCACATGTAGACACACATGTGAGACACACAGACATACACATAATTTTTAAAAAAAAACAAAACAGGGGACGGTGGTGGCGCATGCCTTTAATTGCAGCCGAGGCATAGGCAGGTGGATATCTGTGAGTTCAAGGCCAGCCTGGTCTACAACACTAGTCCAGGACAGCCAAGGCTACAAAGGGAAACCCTGTCATGAAAAAACCAAAATAAATAAATAAATAAATAAATAAATAAGCTAGGCATGGTGAGACACTCCTTTAATCCCAGCACTCAGGAGGCAGAGGCAGGTAGATCTCTGTGAGTTAGAGGCCAGCCTCGTCAACATAGTAAGTTCTGAGCTAACCAGGGCTACAAAGTGAGACTCTATATAAAAACAATAAAATGAATCCTTAAAGTTCCTATTTCCAAATACAGGCACATTGAGGGGTCTCAGTGTTTCAACATATGAATTCGGGGGATGAAAACACACTTGCGTCTGTAACACATGGGCCATAGGAAGAGAGCCTGGGCACGTGATCTGCTCTATTCCAGTCCCATGACCATGATGACAGAAGAATTTTAGAAGGGCATCATGGCAGCAGACGCTCAACTGGCTGGCTAGACCTTGGGAAACATCCCCCATGGGATGTTCTGAGATGTCCATACAAATGTAGTCAGATCCCAGCCAGGAGCCTGGAGGGTATGGCAGGGACTTGGACCATAGGGGAGGGGACAGCTGGGAACCAAATAGGACCCAGAGGGGCTGAAACGAAGGGTATGCTCGGGACTGGGGGTGTAGCACTAGGCTCTGGGTTGGATCTCCTGCACCAAAAAAAGGAGAAGAGTAAAAGAAAAGAGGAAATCCTCAAAGTTGTGGGTACAGTGTTGTGCATGAGTACCGAGAAAGTAGATTCCGGCAGAAGCTCCCTTGCTCGGAGGGGATCCTCATGTTTCATAAAAGAAACACCAGTGATCACTAACCACACAGGGAGGACAGTGATTGACAGAACCACAGCCAAACCAGGGAACTTAGGCACACATGTAATCCCAGCACTTGGGAGGGGTAGGGGGAAGATCATAGTTTAAAGTCAACCCATTAGACAATGAGGTTCTAGTAAGTCAAAGGCTGTACTGGAGAGGTGGCAAAGGTGTCTGCAGCCAAGCCAGATGACCCGAGTTCAAGTCCCAGGACTGACCTAGGGGGAGAGAACTGGCTCTGAAAGTTGTCCTCTGATTCACAGATGCACTCCGTACAATGTTCACACCCTAACCCCGACAACATACACATAAATACACATACACACATATACATATATACTATACATGCATATATACACATATATATGTATATGTATACACACACACATATATATACTATATACACACATGCATATGTATGTTTTTTCAAGACAAAGTTTCTCTGCATAGCCCTGCCTGTCCTGGACTCACTTTGTAGTCCAGGCTGGCCTCAAACTCACAGAGATCTGCCTGCCTCTGCCTCCCAAGTGCTGGGATCAAAGGTGTGCACCACCACTGTCCAGCTGGAGGGTACTTTTGAGATGTATCTGTACTGGGTTAAACCATGTCCTTCAGAGCTCATTGTCTACTCAAACCCCAAGAGAAATGGGACAAACGGAATCTTTGCAGAGGGGATTCTTCAAGCAGAAGAGAAGCCTTGTCTAGGTCCTGGGACCTGGGTCTGCCAGGCAAGTGTCCTCCTCCTGAGCCACATCACCAGCTGTCTTGACTTGAGTTCCAAGGGTCACCTGGACCACAGTGACTGCAGCAGCCAAGACAAATCCTAAAGAGCAGAGTGGAGTCTGGGATCTGGGACCCTGCTCAGCCCCTCACTGGGGTCTTCTAGGGAGTCTCTCTGTGGCCAAGCTGTGGCCCAGGTCCTCCCTGGGGGCTCTAGGCAAGCATTCCAGCACAATACCACCTCTTCAGTCTTTTTAATTTGTTTTATTTTGAGACAGAGGCTCACAATGTAGCCCTGGGCTAACATCAGGTTTGTGATCCTCCTGACTCAGCGCCTGCCCCTCAGGGCTAAGATTATAGGTGTGCAACACCACACCAACCTGTAGTTTAATCCAATTTTTAGAAGTTGGTTTCTCTGTCTAGCCCTGGCTGCCCTAGAACTCACTTTGTAGACCAGGCTGGCCTCAGAGATTCACCTGCCTCTGCCTCCCGAGTGCTGGGATTACAGGCAGGTGCCCCCACCACCTGGCTGGATTTTTAGAACAATGTAAAAGGGTATGGTTATGCGATAGCTACCCTGAGCTAGGATGGACTACGTGGTGAGTCCCCTTGTCCCTGGAAACAGCCAAAATAGCCCAGATGACTATAAGGGAGGTGGTTCGAAAAGGATTGAACCTGGGCGTGGAAAGATGGCTCCCAGATTAACAGCAAGAACTGCTCTTACAGAGGACCTGAGTTCAGTTCCCAGCACCCACCCAGCATCTGTAACTCCAGAGATCACTGCTTTCCTCTGGTCTCCACAGGCACCTGCGCTCACAAGTACATCCCACCTCCCCACACACACATGCAAAGAATTAAAATTTAAAAATAAACCTTTTTATTGACTTATTTTTAAAGAGTTGAGGCCAGGCATGTGGTAGTGTACGCCTTTCATTCCAGTACTCGGGAGGCAGAGGCAGGCAGATTTCTGAGTTCCAGAACCAGCCTGGTCTATAGGGCAAGTTCCAGGACAGCCAAGGCTACACAGAGAAACCCCGTCTTGAAAAAAAAAAAACAAGAAGAAGGAGGAGGAGGAGGAGGAAGAGAAGAAGAAAAAGAAGAAGAAGAAGAAGAAGAAGAGGAAGAAGAAAAAGAAGAAGAAGAAGAAGAAGAAGAAGAAGAAGAAGAAGAAGAAGAAGAAGAAAGAGTTAAGTCAAACGATATGTACTGCCCCACCTAAAATAGATTTGGTGGTGAAGATCAGGCCTCAGGATGCTACCGTAGAAGGATCACAAGCTTGAGTCCAGCCTGGGCTACATAGACAAACGATATCTAAAAAGAAAAGTCCAGAAGGTTCACAAAATTATGTTCAGAAGCCCAGCATCCTGTGTGGAACAAGGACTTCTGCTGTGAGGTTACTCAGGTCATTTCTCCAGAATATGACTTCATTTTCTCTGCTTCTATTTTCAGATAAGAAAGCGTTGACTTGGCTGATAAGTACAGACTCTCAGCAGCACCCCTCTGCCTCTTGGGACATATTTGTAAGTTGTCTTTTTCCTTCTCTTAGGGAGCAAATTGTTTTCCAGAAAGCTCCTTTGGGGCCTCGGAGCTTTACTCAATCAGTAAACCATTTGCCTTAGAACATAAGGGCATGAGATAGGTCCCCAGAACCCATGGTTTCTTTTCTTTTTGGAGGGGAAGGGCGGGGAGGTTTGAGACAGGGTTTCTCTGTGTAGCCCTGACTGTCCTGGAACTAACTTTGTAGATCAGGCTGGCCTCGAACACAGAGAACCTGCCTCTGCCTTCTGAGTGCTGGGATTAAAGGTGTGCACCACCACCATGCGGCCAGAAGCTGTTTTCAAAAGAGCCAGCCTTGATGGCATGCATTTGAAACCCCAACACTGGAGAGGTGGAGACTAGCGTATCCTTGGGGCTCACTGGCTAACCAGCCTGGCTTAACTGACAAGCTTTAAACTCCAGTGATATACCTTGCCCCCACCCCCCACAAACAAAACAAAACAAGAAACCTTGAGGGGCTGGAGATCAGCGGCTAAGAGCACTTACTGTCTTCTACAGGACCTGATTTCATTTTTCAGGACCCACATTGGATGACTTACAATCATCTGTAATTCTAATTCCTGGGGGTCCAAGACCCCAACACCCTCTTCTGCTCTCGGTCTCTCTCTCTCTCAGTCTCTCTCTTTCTCTCAGTCTCTCTCTCTCTCTCTCTTCCCCTCTCTCTCTGTCTTTATCTCTCTGTCTCTGTCTCACTGTCTTCTTATCTCTCTGTGTTTGTCTGTCTGTCTCTCTCTCTGTGTGTCTCTTTGCCTGTGTCTGTCTGTCTGTTTCTCTCTCTCTCTCTCTCTCTCTCTCTCTCTCTCTCTCTCTCTCTCTCTCTCTCTCACACACACACACACACACACACACACACACACACACCTTTGTTTTCAACCATAAATTTCTCTGGAATGTTCTCCAGGCACTGTACAGACTCCCAGAAGACAAGACAGGAGGAATTCAGGAGACATCTATAAAGGACCCAGATCAATGTACCATGAAGACTTTCTCTCTGAGTCCCACTGTTCTCCTGGCCTTCATCCTCGATATCCACCTTGGAGTTACCACACATATGTAGCTGGTCCTCCTCCCCTCTCCCCCTGATGCTCCTCTCCCTGACAGGAGCACCTCCCTGTTTTCAGGTGGGAGCAACTTGTTTAAACCCTGCTGCCTCTATCACAGCCAGAAGATGACCGTGGAACTGTGTGCAGGAGTTCACCAAAAGCAGCTGCTTCTATAAGGACATGATGTGAGTGATGCTATGTCCTGCCGCATCCAGCACATCATTGGGTGGGGCCTGGGTCAGTGGCCGCAGTGACAGACTGGACCATGGGGAGAGGAATCTGGGAAGAAGGTGTCTCAGTTTTGCTTCTTGTCTTTGGGGGGTGGGGGGAACTTTGATCAAAGCAATTTAAGAGAGAAATTCCAGGTTCTAATCTCTTCTGGTTTGCTTTCTGTTGCTATGAAAAATATTTTGACCAAAAGCAACTTGGGGAGGAGAAGGTTTATTTCGGGTCACACTCTATTACTGAGGGAAGTTGGATTTTTTTTTTTTTTTTGGTTTTTTGAGACAGGGTTTGTGTGTGTGTGTGTGTGTGTGTGTGTGTGTGTGTGTGTAGCCCTGGCTGTCCTAGACTCACTTTGTAGACCATGCTGGCTTCGAACTCACAGAGATTGCCATGTGGGTTCTGGGAACTGAACCCGGGTCCTTTGAAAGAACAGCCAGTGCTCTTAACCACTGAGCCATCTCTCCAGCCTCCTTATTTTTGGTCTTTTGAGACAGGGTTTCTCTGTGTAACAGCCTTGCCTGTCCTAGACTTGCTCTGTGGACCAGGCTGCCCTTGAACTCACAGATATCCACCTGCCTCTGCCTCTCAAGGGCTGGGATTAAAGATGTGCACCATCACACCCAGCTAGGAAGTCGGATCTTAATTAAGGCAGGAATGGAAAAAGAGAACACGAAGGGATGTTACATATTGGGCTTGCTCTGTGACCCATGTTCTCTGCTAGCTTTGTACATAGCCCAAGTCCACCAGCCTAGCAATGTGCCTGGGCCCTTCCACGTCGACCATCAAAGAAGACAATTCTTCACAGATGTGGCCACAGGCCAGTCTTGACAATCTTGTTTTTTTGTTTTTTGTTTTTTTGTTTTGTTTTTGTTTTTTGGGTTTTTTTGGTTTTGGTTTCTCTGTGTAGCCTTGGCTGTCCTGGACTCACTTTGTAGACCAGGCTGGCCTCAAACTCATAGCGATCCGCCTGCCTCTGCCTCCCGAGTGCTGGGATTAAAGGCCTGCACCACCACCGCCGTACTATAAATGTAACTTTTAAGAAGATCTGCCTGGCTAGGCATAGTGGTGCACCTTTAAAGCTAACACACAGAAGACAGGGATGGGCAGATCTCTTTGACTTCAAAGCCAGTCTGGTTTATACAGTGAGCTCCAGACTTGCCAGGACTACAAAAGGAGACCCTGTCTCAAAATAATCATGTCCAAGCTGGAGAGATGGCTTAGAGATTAAGAGGACTGACTACTCTTCCAGAGGTCCTGAGTTCAATTCCCAGCAACCACACGGTGGCTCAACACCATCTGCAGTGTAATCTAATGCCCTCTTCTGGCCTGCGGGTGCACATACAGGCAGAGCACTATATACATAATAAATAAATAAATCTTTTAAAAAATCATGACTATGATGATGAGAGATTATAATGATTTAAACAATGAAATAGGAAGATAAACTTTGCCCTCCAGATGTGCACATACAGGCACAAATACCTGCATACGTACATGCATAACACACACACACACACACACACACACACACACACACACACACAGGGTCTCTCAATCAAACCTTACCAATAATGCCTTGCTCTGGGAAATCCCTTCTATGCACCTTCTGTGCTTGGAATCCTAGGCAGGCCACCCTGTCCATCTGGACTTAAATGAGCACAACAACAACAGCAATAAAAAAAAACTGACCCACAAAACACAAAGGGTTTTAATACTACCAGTTTCTTAAACCCATGAACATGGGGCATCTTCCATTTGTTTGCACTTTCTTCAGTGCCAGTGAGCTCAAAGCCAAGCCAGTGAGCAATGGCTACTCTAACTAGGCCGGAAGGCAGCTGGCTGAGATCCTGAGGTGTTGGAGTTGCCCTGGAAACAGGTATTGAGATTAGGACTTGCATCTAAGGCCTCGGTGGTGGCGCACGCCTTTAATCCCAGCATGTGTCTGTGAGCAAGCAAACTATGGGAGGTGGAGGCAGAAGGACCAGGAGTTCAAGGCCACACTTGGCCACCCTAGACCCAGGGTCAAAAACCCAAACCCAAACCAAACCAAACGAACATGCCTGAGGATGACCAGCATGCAGGAAGCCCTGTTCTAGTTCCGAATTAGGACACAATGGATGTGCTGCCTGGTGTGACTAGGGAGGTAGAGGCAGGAGGATCAAGAACTCAGTGCCATGGGGGCTGAGGAGACGGTTTAGCAATTAATAGTGCTTGCTTTTGGAGAAGAGATCTCGGCTCGAGCGCGCACGCGCGCGCGCGCGCGCGCGCACACACACACACACACACACACACACACACACACACACACGATCATCCATCACTCCAGTTCCAGGGCAACTGATACCCTCTTCTGACCTCTGCAGGCACCAGACATGCATGTGGCGACCGTACAGAGATCATACAAGCAAACTGATCACATAAAGAAACACGTAAAGGGAAAAAAGTTCAAAGTCATCCTCAACTACATACAGAGTCTGAGGCCATCCTGAGCTACATGACACCCTAACTTGAAAACTGAATAGTTAAGAAAAATAAACAAACAGGAGGGCCCAGACACATGGCTCATCAGTGAAAAGCATGCACTGATCTTCCCGCACACCTGAGTCCAGATTCCAGCACCCGCAGCAGGTGGCTTACAGCTACTGTAACTCCAGCTTTACCAACACCTTCCTCTGGCCTCTGCAGACATCTGCACTCACATACACAGTAATGAAAAAAATTTTTTTAAAAATATTCATGGTACATGGAGAAAACTTATACTAACTAGAAGCTTCTTCTCTATTGGGCTGGCTTTCATAGCACTGGAATGTGCTGTGCAGCCTCCTGGGGAGGAAAAGTTATCACTGCTCACCCAGCTGTGAATCTGGTTTTTTGTTTGTTTGTTTGGTTGGTTTGGTTTGGTTTTTTACGAGACAGGGTTTCTCTGTGTAGCCTTGACTGTCTTGGACTCACTTTGTAGACCAGGCTGGCCTCGAATTCACAGTGATCCCCCTGCCTCTGGCTCCCGAGTGCTGGGATTAAAGGCGTGTGCTACCACTGCCTGACAAAGATTTATTTATTTATTATTATGCATACAGTGTTCCACCTGCATGTACACCTGCAGGTCGGAAGAGGGCATCAGATCACATTCTAGATGGTCCTGAGCCACCATGTGGTTGCTGGGAATTGAACTCAGGACCTCTGGAAGAGCAGCCGGTGCTCTTAACCTCTGAGCCATCTCTCCAACTGCCCAGCTGTGAAACTGGTGAACAACAATAACGCTGCCCAGGCAAAGTAAGGTATGCCCGTGGGTGCAATAGTGGCATAGTGGCATAAATGTCGCAAGGCTAACCAATCACCTGCTTGGATTTAAAACCTACTGCACTGTAAGAAACATGTGTCCGGTACTGTTGACCTGGCCCTAGGGGTAAATCTACTACTGCTAGATGGACATAATATCAAACTGCCTTCTAAATAAATGAAGCCCTCTCTCTACCCCTAGGTTAGCGCAGCTCTCGGGTCTCACCAGAAAAGCATCTTTGTGCAGTGGATGGCAGTTTATGCAGAAACTCACATCTGCTCAAAGCGCAGGGAATAAGCATCAATGGAGTGATCAGGCACAAACGGGGCCTTTATATCACACCCTCCTTCCCAGAGGTCAGGAGCCAATGCGGGAGAAGAGGGGTAAGGATTCTAAGAGCCAGAGATCGGGAGGAGCCAGGCTGAAACGGCAGAACCGAGGCAGTCATGAGCCCACGTCACAGCAGCTGCAGTTGCCTGCACACGATCCCTTAAGCACGAAGGCGGGCGGGGTTCAGAGGCCCCTTACCCATAAATGAGCAGCAATGGACGATTGGTGGCTTATTTGGATCGTGGTCAGCGTTGGGTCTCAAGGAAACCTGGGACAACTCTCACTCAGGATTTCCCACCCCACCCCCTATTCTAAACCTCTCCCGCGCAGGGGCTGCGCTTTCACTTCTCCCCACCCCACACCCCCTCCATTTCCCTTTCCTATGTAAACTCAGCCACTTTGGCTATGTAGTCTCTTGGCCTCTTGGTTCCTGTTTGGCTCTGCTCAGAGCTCTCTCTTGGTCTGTTTGCCCCGCCCCCTTACTCCTCCCCCTCCCCTCCCCCACCCCCATCATTTCTCTCTCATGGCCATGTCCAGTCTGGACTCTTCCAGATGCCTCTGGCTGTTTTCTCCCTCATATCTATAATAAACCTCCTCAACCATACCTTGCAGCCATCGGTCAGGACTGGTAAATATATCACACATAGAATTACAGTGAAAAACTCTTCTGGCTGGTAATGCCCATGGACCCATGTTATAGGATGGATCTGAAATGTCCTCCGTTGCCTGTGTGATCAGCAGCCTCAGAATGTAGCCGCTACATAGGTCTTCCCTGCCGCCATGATGGACTGTCTTCCCCAGAACTGTAAGCCAAAACAAACCCTTCCTTAACTGGCTTTTGTCCGCAACTTTGCTAAAGCCAGGAGAAAAGTAACTAAAATGACAGAAGCTGGGCAATGAGGCATCCAGTCAGATGGACCCAAGTCCTCAGTAAATACAACATGCCCAGAATACAAGAGAGAGAAATATTTGGGGAATTTTGGGCCAATAATTGGTGTTGGGGGCTGGAGAGATGGCTCAATGGTTAAGAATACTGTCTGCTTTTCCAGAGGTCCTGAGTTCAATTCTCAGCTACCACATGATGGCTCACCAACCATCTATACTGTGATCTGATGCCTTCTTCTGGTATCCAGATGTTCATGCAAATAGAGTACTCATATACAATAAATAATAAAATTGAAAAGAAAAAAAAAAAGAACTCAGGAAGCAGAGGCAGGCGAATCGCTGTTGGTTCAAGGCCAGCCTGGTCTACAAACCAAGTCCAGGACAGCCAGGGCTACACAGAGAAACCCTGTCTCAGAAAAAAAAAAAAAAAGAATTGGTGCTGGGCATCATGGTAGAGACTTGAAATCCAAGCACTTGGGCAGTGGAGCCAGAAGAATCAGAAGTTCAAGGTCATTGTCAGCCACATAGTGAATTTGAACCGAGCTTGGCTCTATGAGACCCCCAACCCCCCAACCCAAACCCAAGGATCAGCTGAATGTGGCTTAGCTCCCTGGAGAAACAAACGGATCTTCCTTTCTGCCCCCCCCCCCACCTCCTTGCTCCATTTGGTAATGACATTGTCTCCTCCATTAGGAATCCATTAGTTCAGCTGGGTCTGGCTCGAGGAGTCCATTAAGGCTCCCCTGGGCGTAGCCAGGCGTCGATCCAGTGCATTAGAGCAGAGACAGGGCTGGCAGGGAGGCTCTTTGGGCTGGCTCAGCAGCTGCCTTCCCAGGCTGAGGTTTGTTGTTGCCTCATCTATTTTCAACTAGCAAACCCAGGGGGCTCGGTTGAGGGAGTCTCTACATCAGCACAGCCCCGTTTCCACAGTCTGTGTGCTGTGAAAGAAACGCTGCTGCCGCGGATAAGCAGCTTCTTATGTCTTCCTTTGTTTTCCGTGGTTTTTTGAAACAAAGTTTGACTATGTACCTCCGGCTGACGCAGAATTCATCATACAGACCAGGCTGGCCTCCAACTTACTAAAACCCTCCTGCCTCTACTCCCCTAGTCCAGAGGTTTCAGGTGTATACCCCCATCCCTAGTTCATGTGGGGACACTAGGCAATCGCGTACTAGCTGAGCTAATGAGCTAACGAGATCTTGTGCCCTCTTCCGGCATGCAGGCGTTACAAGCAGGCAGAACACTCTATACGTATATAAATACATCTAAAGTAAATAAATAAATCTAAAATAAAAAATAAATAAATGTTTAAAAAAACCAAAGGTGGCGCACACCTTTAATCCCAGCACTTGGGAGACAGAGGTTGGTGGAGCTCGGTGAGTTCAAGGTCAACCTGGTCTACATATTGAGTTCCAGGCTAGACAGAGCTACATAGAGAGTCTCTCTTTCTCTCCGCCTTGCCCGCCCCCCCCACCCCACCCCACAAACACACACCAAGAAAACCTGGATCTCCACAAGACTAGACTTGTCAAGAGTCATGGATGGAGAGAACTTACCGGGAGTCCTCTCCTGTGTTAAACCATTGGCTGCTGCTGGATTCTAGGGGAGGTTTAAACGAGATGGGAAAACAGGTTCTGAGTGTGCTGCACTATTTATTCTAAGGACTGGGATCCCAGGGAAGGATTAAAAAGAGAAAGGACCCAGGGCTGGTGATGCACACCTTGACTCCCGGCACCCATGAAGCAGAGGCAGGCAGATCTAATATCATGTTCCAGGCCAGCCAGGCCACACACTGAGGGCCTGTCTCCAAATGAGGGAAGGGGCTTGGTACGACATTTCATGTCTGAAATCCCAGCCCATGGCAAGTAGAGGCAGAAGGATGAATTCAAGCTCATCCTTGGTTAGCCCGTTTGAGGCCAGCCTGGGCTACATGAAACCTTACCCCAAAACATACAAGTAAACAAACAAATGAGAAAATGAGCTAAGCGCAAGCATTCCTTTCTGTCTCCTGCCGTAGACCTTAATGCGGCCAGCTGCCTCAGACCCCTGATGCTCCCCCATGACAGACTGTACCCCTTCAAACTGTGAGCCAAACCGTGATGGCTGCTCTTGGCTGTAACTTGGCTACACCTGCAATTAACTGAAAACCCAAGTCGCTGGGCATACCTGTGAGGGGTTTTCAGTAAAGTGGATCATTTGAAATAGGAAGGCCCACCTTAAATCCAGGTCCACTTAAGGTCAGAAAACCCACCCTCAAGCTGGGCCACACCTTCTTGAGGCAGCTTATGTAAAGGACAAGGAGGAAAGAAACACTCGCTTTTCGCCTGCTTGCCCTGCTCTCTTGATTTGTTGGCACTAGAGCCTACTGCTTCTGGATTCCAGCGTATAGTGTAGCTGAGAGAGCAAGCCTCGTGGACTGAGCAAGTGTGTGTGTGTGTGTGTGTGTGTGTGTGTGTGTGTGTGTGTGCGTGTATGTACAT
Source organism: Acomys minous (assembly GCF_964271855.1). Taxonomy (NCBI): domain Eukaryota; kingdom Metazoa; phylum Chordata; class Mammalia; order Rodentia; family Muridae; genus Acomys; species Acomys minous. Next base: position 73,914,283 of record NC_140498.1, read on the forward strand.
ATATATTCATTTTATCATTTGAGACCTCCCCAGACCCTCTGGACTAATACACTTCCCTAAATTGCTCTTGTCAAGTATTTTGTTACAAGAGAAAAAGTTACAAATAAAGGAATATAGAAGGCATTCAAGGCTAGATGAGGCCTTTAATCCCTGCACTCTCGGGAGGAAGAGGCAGGCAAATCTCTGAATTTGAGGCTAGCCTGGTCAACAAAGCGAGTCCAGGACAGGCAAGGCTACACAGAGAGCCCCTGTCTTGAAAAACCAAAAAAAAAAAAAAAAAAAAAGCTACATTAGGTCCTATGTATGGACTCCCCGTCCTGGTGTTAGTGGCTTCCTAAGAAGAGACAAGAGATTTGAGCTCACATGCTCACGTCGTGTGCTGCTACGCACTGTGTTGTAACTGACCGAGAACACCCTCTTCAGCGCCGGCACTTTATAGCGGACCTCCCAGCCTCTGCATTTATGAGGAATAGGCTTTGCTTTATCTGTTTCCCGGCCTCTGGCATTCTGCTATACGACCAGAAAACAAGCTAAGATAGATCCATCCAACCTAACTTTATTTCCTACAATCCACCAGGTGACTGAGGTGGAGATGGCTAAACACCCATTTCACAGATGAGAAAGTTGAGGGTCATGGATGTTAAATACACACACTTTTTTGGGGGGTTGGGGAGGGTGTGGTTTTGAGACAGGGTTTCTCCTGGCTGTCCTGCACTCACTTTGTAGACCAGGCTGGCCTTGAACTCACAGTGATCCGCCTGCCTCTGCCTCCCCAAGTGCTGGGATTAAAGGCGTGTGTCACCATGCCCTGCCTCGGGGTGCTTGTTTTATGGAACACCCGCATCTAAGTCACTGTTCTGTTGCTGGGAAGAGACACCATGGCTATGGCAACTTTCATAAAAGAGAGCAGTTAAACTGGGGCTTGCTTACAGTTCAGAGGATGCCATCACGCCCAGCCCACAGACATGATGCCAGCAGTGGGCCTCAGGTTAGCCCATTCCAAAGCCTGTGCTGCCCCCACTTACGTAGCCTCACTCATCTGAGCCATGGCTCACTGCACAGGGCACTTATCTCTGGGAAAGTTCCAGACTCAACATCTTCCTTGTCTGCTACCAAAAGCCTGAAGCTTTTTTGTTTGTTTGTTTTTCAAGACAGGGTCTCTCTGTGTTAGCCTTGGCTGTCCTGGACTAGCTTTATAGACCAGGCTGGCCTCAAACTCACAGTGATCCACCTGCCTCTGCCTCCCAAGGGCTGGGATTAAAGGCGTGCACCACCACTGCCCGGCGCCTGAAGCTCTTTTTTTTTTTCTAAATTTTATTTATTGATGTTTATTTTATGTATATGATTGCTCTATCTTCATGTACATCTGCAGGCCAGAAGAGGGCATCAGATCCCAATATAGATGATTATGAGTCACCCATATGGTTGCTGGGAATTGAACTCAGGACCTCTGGAAGAGCAGATGGTGCTCTTAACCACTGAGCCATCTCTCCAGCCCCACCTGAAGCTCTTTTAAGAGAAGACAAATCCAATCAAGTGTGGTAGTGCACATCCATGAAGCTGAGGCAGGAGGATAGCGAGTTCAAAAGCACCTTAGGCCACAGAGTGCTCCGTAAAGGCAGAGAAAAAGAACGCCGGCATCTTTCTAGTCCTCCACCCTTGACGACACCAGAAGTAGCTATCTACTGCCACCTACTGGTCACTTTTTATAAAACCTGTTAATCTGTGTGGTGTGGCTGCTTTTGCCTGCAATCCCAGCATTCAGGAGGATGAGGCAGGGGGAATCCTGTGATTGAAGCCAGTTTGGACTATACATCCAGGCCAACCTTGGATACGTAGGAAGATCCTGCCAAAAAGTATGGAAAGAAAGAAGTAGGAAAAGAAGAAATGGAAACGTGAAACAATATTTGTTTGAGATAGGGTCTTATTCTTCTGCCTAGCCTGGCCTGGAACTTACGATGCTCTTGATTCCACATTCTGGCAAGTAGAATATAGGCATGTGTCATCACGACTAGTGAACATTCCACCGCAGACACCAATGCCACAGCATTATTAGCCTCTATGTAAGAGCCCTGCAGGCAACATGTCCTACCACTGAGCCATGCTCCCAACCCCTCACTGCGGGATTCTAGGCAGGTGCTCTACCACTGAGCCACACCCCAACCCCTCACTGGGGGATTCTAGGCAGGTGCTCTACCACTGAGCCACAACCCAGCCCCTCACTGGGGGGTTCTAGGCAGGTGCTCTACCACTGAGCCACACCCCAGCCCCTCACTGGGGGGTTCTAGGCAGGTGCTCTACCACTGAGCCACACCCCAGCCCCTCACTGGGGGGTTCTAGGCAGGGGCTCTACCACTGAGCCACACCCCAGCCCCTCACTGGTGGATTCTAGGCAGGTGCTCTACCACTGAGCCACACCCCAGCCCCTCACTGGGGGATTTTAGGCAGGTGCTCTACCACTGAGCCACACCCCCAAACCTTCACTGGGGGAATTCTAGGAATTTCTCCAGCTCTGAGTTACATCACCATGCCTCTTTTTATGTTTAAACTGAGGGTTCCACTAAGTTGCTCAGGATGGCTTTGAACTTACTCTCTACCCCAGGTCTTTGACTCTATTATCTCTCGTCTCAGCTGTATGAGTACCTGGACCATTGGGACATATTTCTTGATTTTTTTTTCCTAATTTTTTTTTAAAATTACATTTGGGCTGGAGAGATGGCTCAGTGGTTAAGGGCACTGACTACTCTTCCAGAGGTCATGAGTTCAATTCCCAGCAACCACATGGTGGCTCACAACCATCTATAATGTGATCTGATGCATACTGTTTACATAATAAATAAATCCTTAAAAAATTACATTTATTGGCTAGCTATAGTAGCTCATACCTTTAATTCCAGCTCTAGGGAGGCAGAGGCCAGCACATCTCGGAATTCAAGGCCAGCCTGGTCTACAGAAAGAGTTCCAGGACACCTAAAGCTACACCAAGAAACCCTGTCTTGAGCATACCACCCCCCCAGCCACTTGTTTGTTAGGAGACAGAGGATGTTCAAAAAAGGCCCAAGCTCTGCAAATGCAGAAGACAGAGGCCATATAAACAACCCATAAGGGGTTGGCCTCTCCAAGGAACAGCGAATGCTTGTGGGTTTTAGCACAGTTGTCCGCTCACTGGGATGCTGAATGTGTCTGTGTCTGGACACAGGCTGTCTGTCCTGGGGTTGGGGGAGGGGGAGACACTGCAGGTTAGCCAGTGTTGTCTAATCGTTGTTAACCATTCTGTGAGGTTCCTTTTCATGATCATTTCTGCTTAAGCTATTTCACCTTTCGTTTTGAAATCCTTCCCTTTTACGGAGAAAATGTGACCGCTGTGAAGATGCTTGTAAGGAAAGCCCCTTCCCTCCCTTTTCCTTTAAGTGACAAATCTGGGTGACTGAGGGTGTGAAGTTTTCTTTTCACTTTGTTTCTGATGAACATTTGTCTTTCAGAATAGGGTTGTGTGATAACTTTTAAAAGAAAAACAAAACTTTTCTTGGTTTTAAAAAAAAAAAAAAAGAAAGAGTTGGCCTCTTGCCAGGCAGTGGTGGCGTATGCCTTTAATCCCAGCATTTGGGTGGCAGAGGCAGGTGGATCTCTGTGAGTTCGAGGCCGGCCTGGGCTACAGAGCGAGTTCCAGGACAGCCAGGGTACACAGAGAAACCCTGTCTCAAAAAAAGAAAAAAAAAAAGAGGTGGCCTTTTACGACCCTGTGCCATTTAAATTCTGCCCCTCCCCTGCTCCCTGGCCCACTCCCTTTCCCGTGCCTCTGTTTTTTGGTAAACCGTCTCTACTTCTCCTGTTCTCCATGTGACCTGGGTTAGTTGTTTTGGGATGAAAGGTGCCAGCTATTTCAGCAGGTGCTTTGCAGATCCTAACCCACACCTGTGAATATCCTCAAAGCAGATGCTAAATACATCCAGATTATTTGGGACACACATTGCCCGTTATGTTGTATTAACACAGGTGCCCAGGGAGGCCAGAAAAGGGCGGTCAGAGGACATGTGCATCTGGGGACTCGAACTCACACTGCCAAGCTGAGTGACCAGTTCCTTTTGCCTGCTGAGCCATCTCACTGGCCCTGACTTATTATTTCTGACTGGTCTCGTGTAGCTGAGGCTGGTCTGGAGCTTGCTATGTAGCCAAGGATGATGACCTTGAACTTCTGAGCTTCCTGCCTCTATCTTCCGAATGCTGGGATGGCAGGCGACGTACCGCGGAACGCTGCCGGGTTTATGCAGTGCTGGGGGTGGGGTGGGGGTGGAACTCAGGGCTTCTTGCACACTTAGACAACAAGCACGCTGCCAAGTGAGCTGCACGTGTCTCCCCCTGCCCCTCCCCCCCCCCCCAGTTCCTCCTTTTTGACCTACTCGGTTTCAGAGGAAAACTAACTCTCTTGAATCTTTTCCTACCCGGTGCCTCCAAACCACAAATTCCTCTTTCCTACTCTGGTTTACTTTAGTAAGAGCTAGGCTGGTCCCTTAATCCCTGTTTAAAAGGCTGGTGTTTATTGATGCCATAAAATCTGGACAAGGAGGACTAAATCCATCTATAGCTGATCCCAGAGCGAGAGACAAGTGTGGAAGTCGGAATGGCCACACCGGGGGTCAGAGTGTTAGTAGCACTGCCTGTCCCGCTGGCTGGCCGTTGTTCGCTGAAACCATTCCCCCGGGTACTGGGAGTAGTAGCTCAGTTGGCTAAGTACTCTTCTTATAAGCACAAGGACTTGAATGGAGTCCTTGAATCCACACGAGACACACACCCCTACCCCAACCATACATGCACCACCACGCCCACCCTCACCACCACCACCACCCTCACCACCACCACCCACCACCCCCTCACAACCACTACCACCACCACCACTACCAAGACAAAACAGATATAGCGGTTCCTGCTTATAATCCAGGAAGCAGAGGCGGGGTATCCCTAGGGCTTCCTGGCACACTTAGTGAGCTCAAAGCCAGAAAGAGACCCTGTCTCAAAAAAACACAAGATAGGGGTTGAGAGCTGGAGTTCAGTTCGGCAGTTTCAGCAGTTCCCAAGAGGACCCAAGTTTGACGGTTCCTATGTGAGGTGGCTCACAACCATCTCTAACTCCGAGACATCTGACAACTCTGTCTGGCTTCGGCAGGCAGCTGCACACATGTCACGCTGTCACGCACAGACAACCTCCAAAACACGGTGCCCAAACCCATTTGTGCATTCTTTCCCACCAGAGTGAAGTTTACAGACTACCTCCTTCCTATACAAATACAGTTAGTCTCAAGCTAATGCCCCCATCACCCTGGATCCCCTACTGGCGTTCCTCCCACCTTCCCTTGGCACAAGCTTACTCATGGGACGCACGGGACTCGCTAAGTACCAGAGCTTGCCTTCTCTTCTGTTCTGGATCTTCACTGCCTCACCAGCTGTGCTGGCTAGTTTTATGTCAACCTGACCCAAGCTAGAGAGGAGGGAGCCTCAATTGAGAAAATGCGTCCGTAAGATCTAACTGTAAGGTATTTTCTTAATTAGTGACTGGCGGGGGGGGGGGGGGGGGGGGGAGGGGAGGGGGAGGGGAGGGGGGAGGGGAGGGCCCAGCTCGTTGTGGGTGGGGCTCCTGGTCCTGGTTTCTACTAGAAGGCAGGCCCAGCAAGCTGTGAGGAGACAGGCAGTAAGCAGCACTCCTCCATGGCCTCTGCATCAGTTCCTACCTCCTGGTTCCTGTCTTGGCTTCCTTCAATGGTGGACTACAATGTGGAATTGTAGGCTGAATAAACCCTTTTCTCTCCAACTTGCTTTTGGTCATGGTGTGACATCACAGCAATAGAAACCCTAACTAAGACACTGGCCTATTGTTGACACTACCTCCTCAGATCCTTCATTTCCATCTAGGCGGGGTAACTTGGTGCTCAAAATGCTATTGTGCACATCAAAAGCCTTCAGTGGCTCCCCGGTGCTTGCGAATGCTTACTCCTCCTCCCCACCCCACTCCGGCCCCCGACGGGGTTTCTCTGTGTAGCCTTGACTGTCCTGGACTTGCTGTGTAGACCACACTGGCCTCGAACTCACAGAGTTCCGCCTGCCTCTGCCTCCCTGCGTGCTAGAGTTCAGGTGTGTGCAACTATGCACACATCTTGCTTGCTTCCTCCTTCTTTTTTTTCTTTCTTTCTTTTTTTTTTCTAACACAGGGTTTCTCTGTGTGTAGCCTTGACTGTCCTGGACTCCCTTTGTAGACCAGGCTGGCCTCAAACTCACAGCGACCCACCTGCCTCTGCCTCCCGAGTGCTGGGATTAAAGGAGTGCGCCACCAGGCCCGGCTCTGCTTTCTCCCTCTTTTATGCCTCTATCAAATGTGGATTTTGACTCAAGCTTCCTAATTTCAGAGAAATCATTGGCATTTTCAGATTAAACTCCTCTTTCGTTGACAGCACAGTGGCTAAACCAATTGCTGTAGATCGAGTGTGTGCGTATCACCAGGGTTAGGATCCTGTGCAAGCTGGGTGTGGTGGGCTGCCTGAAATTCAGAACTCAGGAGGAGGAGCTTGGGGACACCAGAGCAAGCTGGCTGGTGCGGCTAGCCTATCAATAAGCTCTGGCTTTCACAAGAGCCCCTACCTCCTTGCAAAACACAAGAGTGATGGAGAAAGATCCCTGACGTCAGCCTCTGGCCTCAATGTGCGCATGTGTGCGTTCATGCACGCAGGTACCCATGCACATGTGAGTGCACAAGCAAACACACACACACACCTTTTTCATTGTGGGAGGCTGGCAGATCTGTGGGCCATGGGCATACAGGTGTATGCCTGTAATCTAAGAGACTGAGGCAGGATTTCTGGGAGTTCAGGGCCAGTCTAGACTACTCAGTGAAACACGGTCCTTTTTTGCTGTTGTTGTTGTTTTGTTTTGTTTGAGACGGGGTTTTTCTGTGCGCAGCCTGGATGTCCTGGAGCTCACTCTGTAGACCAGTCTGGCCTTGAACTCAGACATCCACCTGCCTCTGCCTTTGAGTGCTATGGGCCACCACCACCAACCGTCTTGAAACACTGTCTTTTTTGTTTGTTTTGCTTTGTTGTTGTTTCCTGAGACAGGGTGTAATAGTCCTGGCAATCCAGGAACTCTCTTTGTAGACCAGGCTGGCCTTGAACTCACAGAGCTCCACCTGCCTCTGCCTCTCGGGTGCTGGGATTAAAGGCCCCCCGCCCTCCCCGCCACCACCTGGCTTACTGTCTTTAAAGAGCCTCACTGGTGAGTTAGCTCAGTGTATAAATTGCTACTTAGCCTGACCATCCAAGTCGGATCCCTGGGACCCACATGGTAGAAAACAGAATCCGATTTGCTCTCTGACATCCACAGGTCATGCACTTCAGCGTGAACAGAGTCCCACACATACACACAGGTACATACATACACACACATTACGAAAAGCTAAGCATAGCTGTCCATGCCTCTAAATCCTAACACTTAAGAGGAAGAGTCCAGAGGATCAGGGATTCAAGGGACTCAACTACATAATGAGTTCAGTGCTGCCATTAATGAATTAAAACGTTGCCTAATTAGCACAAGTGAGACCCTGGGTTCTACTGCATAAACAGATGGATAGAATCACCAGGTTGTTTAATGCTTAACAATTCTATGAGGAATATGTAACTTTTTTTTCTTTGAGTCCTAGCCTGTGGGTGCCCTTGGCTGAAATCGGAGCAGGATGGGAGCAGTGGGCCCCACCATAGCATCTGTGTGTGTGGCGGAGGGGGGGGGGTCGGGGAGGGGAGCGGGGTCCGAGGAGGGGACAGGGGTGGGGTGGGGGGCGCGGTTTCTACCAAGGTAAGATGTGGATGGTGCGCAGTTTGGAAAGCTCTGCGGAGATACAGTCCAGTACTTGGAGACCCAGGTCTGCGATCCTCCAGAAAGGGCAGAGATAAGATGGACCGGGAAGAGATTGCTACTTGCCAAAGCCCGGCTCACTGACGCGGAGCTCCCCTGGCAAGCCGGGTGAGAGTTACGCGGGCATATTTCCCGGGTTCGGCTTATCCATGCCACAGGTGGCGCCTCCGGGACCGCTGCTGATAGCGCTCAGATACCCGCTGGAGTGAGGGGCCTAAGAGGTGGTGCTTCGAAGTAGGGTGGAGTCAGCAAGGGCTGGTCCAGGCAGCTAGGCCCTGCCCCATTATGATGACGGAAAAGCCTTCACACCAATCATGGTGCTGTTTTGGTCCTGTGGGGAGGAGGGGAGACGACAAGGAGGAGGGAGGAATGTAGCGTGGAGCCAGCGAGAGAAGGTTAGGGTAGCTCTCCAGGCTCAGCCCGGCTGTGATGACAGATAAGTATTCAGACCAATCACAGTGCGCTCAGGGGCCCGGGAGGCGGTGCACCAGGCATGGGGAGGAGCCTCAGAGGGCAGGTTGGGACAGCAGCCCTCCAGGTCCTGCCTACTAATGATAATGGACAAATCTTCAGACCAGTCATAGCATGCCGACTGCCCCGAGGCGGGCCAGCCGGCGAAGTGAGCTGAGCGCCTCCGAAGTGGGAGGAGGCACGTGGGGAAAAGCCTCTTGGAGAGATGGGGTGGGTCCTGAGGGAGATGGACGGCACTGTCAACCAATGGAAGACGGAATCTGTGCCCGTTAGCGCCGGATCCCCGCGGGTAGGGCGGGGCAGGAGGCACCGCGGGGATCCCGGGGCGGCCCGAGGGCCCCTGACTCTGTTCACTCAGGCAACATGGATCGGATGGCCAACTCTATGAAGCAGGTACCCAACCCGCTGCCCAAAGTGTTGAGCCGGCGCGGGGTCGGTGCTGGCCTGGAGGCTGCGGAGCGCGAGAGCTTCGAGCGGACTCAGGTGAGGATTGGGAACCCCCGGGGCATCCCTGGGCACCTGGGGCGATGCAGGATGTTGGAGAGACTTAGAAAGCAATGAGGATCTTGCAGGCTCTGGAGGGGATTAGGCATGGTGGTGTGATCAGAATCCTCTTGAGGTACGGAACTAGTCCCACAGAGGTCCGGGACCTTGGCATCTCTGCTGGCCTGGGGATCTGGGTGCACCCCAGGGACCTGCAGATCCGTGCGGCTGAGAGGTCGGACCTGGCGTGCTCCGTCAGCGGTCCCAAGGGAGGCATCAAAAAGGGACTGGTGGAAGGGTGTAAGAGAAGCACTTGGGATTCTCCTGGTTTTTGAAAGTATGGGGACACCGACTTAGGGGTGTGAAGGATGGATCGCGATCACTTCACGTTTGTATTGACTTCTCCCTCACTCCTCTGCATCCTGTTCTTCTGTGCTTCTTACTTGTCTCTCAGCGGCCCCGTCTGTTGGCCTTAGGCTGGGCCGAAGGGGTCTGCGTGATGTGAAGGAATGTAGGAAATGCGAAGTGTGGCCCAACTTGGAAAGTGACGAGGCCAGGGGTGATTGGAGGAATGGGGAGGTGGGCAGTCTGGGGCCGGAATTGAGGCACTTGGACTGTCAGACCCTTCCTTGCGTGTCTGGCGGGATATTAGCTGTCCAGTGACACTCAGAATCCTGATTTGAGGCTTTGTTTTCACCCTCCAAAATATGCCTGACAGCTACTAAGCAGACCGACCGCCTTATTTGTCTGGTCTGACCAGGGCAGATGGCCAAAATTCCATCGTGGTTATCAACAAAAAGCCACTATCGGCTTTTAACTCAAGCTTTTATGCTTGCTGTATTGATTGGACTAAATCGAGCTGTGAGGCGCTGGGGTAGGGGGGTGTAGTCATCAATTCATCTGTATGTAAAATCCACTTCTGAGAGTGCAACCTTTCGGATCCCACTGCCGAGGCTGTAGATTTCCTTGTTCTCCTCTGGTTCTCCGAGCACTACTTTGAAGATCCAGTTGACTTCTTCTGCCAGAGGCAGAAGAGACAGAGAGGGCCCGTGTGTTCTGTAAACGGACTGTGCACAGAAAGCAGAAAGCCTTTTTACAGACCCCATGGGACTTTAATCCACCTCTTGTTTCTGAAACCTCCGGAGCCACTTCTTATTTCTGAGGGAAAGTAGGGTAGTTGTACCCCGAAAGGGGAAGGAGAGACTGCCATTCACTCACCTCTCAATGTCCAACAGAGTTTGTGTGTGTTCTAATTTCTCATATCTTCTGAACTGACCCCCCTTTTTTTACAAAGGGAAATTTGTGTTTAACTTTGGGCATTTCTGCAAAAAGAGTTTTCATACCCCCTCCCACACCTTCTCTCTCTCTCTCTCTCTCTCTCTCTCTCTCTCTCTCTCTCTCCACACACACACACACACACACACACACACACACACACACACAGAGAAAGAAGAAAACAAACTGGAGCTATTTTATAGCATCCTGTCCTTTGACAACCTTTGATAACGTAAAACAAGAGCAATAAGCTAGACCTAAGAGTTTGAGTTTGGGGCCATTGGAAATAGCTGACGGGTAAAGGCTCCTGCGGTCAGTCTGGCCACCAGGGAGGGAACCATCTTGTCCAAGTTGTCCTCTGACCTCCATTCTCACACTGTGCCATGAGAAGCCCCCCATACACATATACCAAAAATTTAATACAGAGTGGTGGAAATTAGGCATTTGAATGTTTTCAGCCACAGCCAACATTTTCCCTAGTTGTCCAGGGGACACCCATCAAGGAGAGTGGTAGATCAGTGTCTCATTTTACCTTCTGTAGAACATTTGTGATTAGCTAGATTTGACATGTGTGTGTGTATGTGTGTGTGTGTGTGTGTGTGTGTGTGTGTGTGTGTGTGTTGAGGTCTATACCACAACAGAGTTTTCTAGTTGTTAAAACTCCCCCCCCTTTTTTTTTTTTTGCTTTATTAGACAGGATTTCTCTGTGTAGCCTTGGCTATCCAAGAACTCTATTTGTAGACCAGGCAGGCCTCGAACTCTCAAAGATCTACCTGTCTCTGCCTCCCAAGTGCTTTTGTTGTTGTTGTTGTTCTGAGGATCTTACTATGTAGCCCTGGCTGTCCTAGAATTTGCAATGTAGACCAGGCTGGCCTTGAACTTTCATCAGTCTCCCTGCCTCTGCCTCCCTTGTGCTGGGATTACAGGCATGAGCCATCACAATCCAACTCAGCTGTTGAAATTCTTTAGAGCTGGCGGGCATGGTGGGACACTCCGGCAATCCCAGGGCAGAGGCAAGAGGATCCTCGCAAGGCTGAAGATAGTGTGGTCTAAATAGCAGATTCCAGGCTAACCGTGGCTGTGCATAAGTGAGACCCTAGCTCAAAACATTTCAATAACCCCCAAACCAAAAACATCGGTATCTTAAAGAGACCAAGAGGAACAGCAAAGGTATTATAATAATAAGTGTAGCTAATTATGATTTTGGAGGCCCTCTAAATACAGGACTTTATTTGCTATCTTTTAATCTTCTCAAGAGCTGATGGAGTGGTTAGAAGCCCCATTTTACTCAGAGGAAATGAAGGCCTACTGAGGTTAAATAGCTCGCCGGGTAACGCAGCTGGAAGTGGTCCTAACCTTGACCCACTGCCTTGTGCTGCTGCCTTTCAGTCCTGGACGGATCTGGAAGACATCTGAGTTGCGTCCACTCTTTTTGGTTTTGAGCCAGGGTCTCTTGTGGTTCAGTCAGTCTCAGACAAGGACGATCTTGAACTCCTGATTCTCCTACCTCCACCTCTGGGTGCTGGGCTTGCAGGAGTGGCCCACCACGCCCGCCAGCTCTAAAGAATTTCATGCCTACTTTATGAGGTGCTGGGCAGAGAACCCAGAGCGTCATGCACGCTGGGCGAGCATTCCACAAACTGAGCCGCATCGCCAGCCCATAGGAGACCTTTTAGTTTTGGGGCCAAGTGTGATTTGATGCATGGAGCCATGTGCCCTCAAGGGAGTGGTCTAACTTTCCTAATCCTCAATTTTCTAACTGTAAAATGAAAGTAATATAGGGCTGGGGACATGGCTCAGTGCACAAGCATGAGGACATGAGTTCATATCCCCAGAACGCAAGAACAAAACAACAAAACAAAACGGGTGCAACTCCTGTTGTAGCTGAATCAGTGAGATTCAAGTTCAGTGAACTGTCTCAAAATAATAATAATAATAATAATAATAATAATAATAATAATAATAATAATGTGGAAAGCAATAGAGGAAAATGCCCCCTCTGGCCTCTACATGCGCGCGCGCGCACACGCGCGCACACACACACACACACACACACACACACACACACACACACACACACACACCAGGAATCCTTTGCAGTCTGTTGTCCATGTGCCATATACTCCAGTAAGTCTGGGGCACCAGGCCATAGTGTGTTATCACATTTATGCTAGCCCACATCTTAGCTTCCTGTGTCACCTCTTGGGGGGGGATGGCTGTGAGTGTCATTTTCCATCGGGGGACCCTTGTAGAAGGTAGGTGCCTGAAGGACAGACATAACCAAAGGAGTCAGAGATGAGAGAGATGGTGGTTTGTATCTGTATTGCCACGTACTCGGGAAGGTGAGGCAGGAGGATTGAATGAAGCCAGGAGTTTATGGCCAATGCGGGCAACGGATTGAGACCCTATCTAAAAAACCCAAAACAAGTAGGGTATTCTCACTGCTGTGATAAGTATCTGGCCAAAGCAACTGAAGGGAGAAAGGTACAGTTCATCGAGACGGGAAGTCAGGACAGCAGGAGCGCGAGGCAGCTGGTGACATTGCTGCCACAGTCAGGAAGCAGAGAGAGACGGATGCTGGTGCTCAGCTCTGTTTTTATGTGGTCCAGAACCCTAGCCTAGGGAATGGTGCTGCCCACATTCAGGCTGGGTCTCGCTCCTCTGCTCAGGCAAATTCTGAGAACACTGGCATAGCCAAGCCCACCGGCATGTCTCCTAGATGATTCTAAGAGTCTCAAGTTCTACTGAGGGACTCCCTCTTCCTAGATGCTTATAAATATCATGGTGACAATTGAGATTAGCCACGGGGTCGGGGTGTGGGGGCTGCACTAGAGAAATTGCACTCCATCTTCTGAGAGAGGGCCAGATCTTGGACTGCTTACAACCTTCTGTGACTATAGCTCCAGGGGTCCTAGTGACCTCTTCTGACACCCTTAGGCACTGTGCTTACATCTCATACACAGAGACGCACAAACATACACATACCTAAGGAATCAAAATCTTGAAAAAAAGATTCACCATTAGAGCTGGTGTCCATAGCAAACACTTCCGATCCCAGCTGCTCAGGTGACTGAGGCCTGGAGTCAAGGGATCCAGGCTAGCCTGGGCTACAGGAAAGACTCAAAAAAAAAAAAAAAAAGCAGCAAGGTAGTCAGTCGGTGATGTGCTTGTCCAACAAACACGAGAAACTGAGTTCAACCTTCTATAAGCCAAGTAAAAGAAATCTAGTGTAATTCTAGTGTTTGAGTGGGAGGCAGAGAGAGACAGATCCCAAGGGCTTACTGGCCGGCCAGCCTAGTCTACTCTATAAGTTCCAGGCCAGTTAGAGACTCTGTCTGGAACAAAAAAAGGTGAGCAGTTCCTGAGGGACCACACCTGAGGTGTCCTCTGGCTTTCTCATGCACATACACAGATGGTGTGCCTGCTCATCGACGCACACATGTGCACATAGACACCAGGAAAGAAATGTATTCAAAATTTAATAAGTCACCTCGGGCTATGTATACTAGGTATGTATGAAACAACTAAATTTTGTGTTTAGATTCAACCCTGGCTCCTAAAATATCTCAGATGTCCACAATATGAAAAACTGTTCAAAACCTAAAAGTGTTCTTGTCCCAAGGGAAAATGCTGGTTTCCTTTTTTTCTGGTGCTAGAGGTGGAACCCTACAACTGAACCATGCCTCCCCCTCACTGGAGGATTCTAGGCACGGGCTCTACCACTGAACCACGCCTCCCCCTCACTGGGGGATTCTAGGCAGGTGCTCTACCACTGAGCCACACCCCCAGCCCCTCACTGGGGGATTCTAGGCAGGTGCTCTACCACTGAGCCACAGCCCTAGACATTCTGAACATTTGGATAAGGGATGCCTCACATCTAGGTAGCCTGAGCTGGTTCTTCTGAGAGAGAAAAGGTCTGACTGTGCTACTGTGCTGTTTTCAAAATGAGAGCTGGAAGCCGTCTTTGAAGAGCCTTCTTGCTGTCAAATGTCTCAGCTTATGAAGCTGTAAGCAGGCCTCCACACCAAAAGATAACGTTTCTTTTTCTCATTTTCTTCTTTCCTCTTCATTAATGAGACAAGGCTTCATGTAGCCTGGGCTCGCCTCACAATCTCAGTCCTCCTGCCTCCACCTCCCAAGTTGTGGGATCACAGGCATATGTGGTGCTGATCTTTTTTTATTTTTCGAGACAGGGTCTCTCTGTATTAATCTTGGCTGTCGTGGACTCACTTTATAGACCAGGCTGGCCTCGAACTCACGGAGATCCGCCTGCCTCTGCCTCCCATGTGCTGGGATTAAAGGCGTGAGTCACCACCGCTCTGCTTAATATGTACGTATATGTCTTGTGTGTGTGTGTGTGTGTGTGTGTGTCTGTGTGTCTGTGTGTCTGTGTGTGTGTGTATGTGTGTGTGTACACTCCAGCAACAGTGCTTGTATGGAGGTCAGAGGACAACTTGGAATCAGTTCTCACCTCCAAGTATATGGGTCGTAAGGATTGACCTCGGATTATCAGGTTTGGCTCTAGCTTTACCAGTTGATTCCTCTTGATCCTTAACATATATATTTCTAGCAAGCTCTAAAATGCTCTATTGGATGTTTCTCTGTCTGGGGAGTAGGGACCAGGGCTTAGAGGCATAGGACTCTTAGAACCCTTGGGATTGCACTTTAGGAAGCCATAGGACCCAAAGCACAGATTCCATGACCCTCTTGGGCCCCCCTAAAGGTTCTTTGCTTGGCCATTCTTTCAAGGCAGGGACCAGGGCTGCCTTGCATACCCCAGTCATTGGTTTGCATAGTCCCTTAGGTGCAGTGTGGAGGAGATGTGGGTGTGGCACGGCTCAGCCCGGTGCAGTGGGCTGGTGGCCAGTCTGTCTGCCGCTGCTTCCAGAAGCTCCGATGGCCTGGAATACTGCCCACCTAGCATAGGGAATTTGTCAGTCCCACCTCCCGACTGGGTGGAGGCTGCTTCCTGTTTTTCCTGACTGGGCAGGCAGGGAGGAACCCCGTCCCTAGTACAGGCAGCTCAGTCTGATACTAGTGAGGGGAGAGACCCTGTGGTTCAGACAGCGGGAGAGAGAGGCATGTGTTTCTTGGATGGACTCACAGCTGCTCCCTCTGCTCATGCGATGGTGAGACAGGCCAGGAAGCCGGGGTGCGCCATGAAAGTCACCAGCTCTGCTTGTGACTCAGTGATGGCTAACATTGACTCCAAAGCCACATTTCCATAGAAGCTCTTTGGGCCACTGACTTAAATAAAGTGCATTGTATAACCCATGGTTGTGACCTTTTTCCCAGTACAGTATGAGAGGCTAAGAGATTTGCCCAAGAGTGCACAGGAAAGCTCTGAACCTGATCCTGTATGTTACTTGTTTTATTTTGTTTGAAACAATATCTCCCTTACTGCCCAGGTTAGCCTCCAACTTTCCATGTAGCTGACAATAACCTTGAACTCCTTGTATCCTACTACCTCTACCTTCTCAACAGCATGCCTGTCTTTACATTTTTCAAAAAAAATTAATTTGCATGCATGCATGTATGCACATGTAGAGGTCAAAGGTCAGTTCTTACCTTCTACCATGTAGGTTCTGGGATCTAGCTCAGGTCATTAGGCATGACAGTGATCACCTTCCACTGAGCCATCTCCCCTCCTCCGCCTCATAAAATCTTTCTCTCTCTCTCTCTCTTTCTATTTATTTATTTGTTTGTTTGTTTATTTATTTATTTATGTGTGTGAAGAAGCTGAAGAAAACTTAGAGGAGTCCGTTCTCTCTTTCCCCCATGTGGGTCCCAGGGATTGAGCTCAGGCTTGGCAGCAAGCACCTTTTTCACCGAGCCACCTTGCCTGCCTCTCCCCACCTTGTTTTTCAAGACAAGGTCTCTGACTAGCTGGTCAGTGAGCCCCCATAAGAATCCATCTGTGGGTAACAATTGAGATGTAATATGAATAAATTAATAATAATAATAAAAAAGAATCCATCTGTGGGGGCTCAGAGGTTAAGAGCACTGTCTGCTCTTCCAGAGGTCCTGAGTTCAATTTCAAGCAGCCACGTAGTGGCTCACAACCATCTATAATGTGATCTGATGCCCTCTTCTGGCCTGCAGGTGTACATGCAGGCAGAGCACTGTATACATAATAAATAAATAAATAAATCTTTAAAATAAATAAATAAATAGAAAGAATCCATCTGTGGGCTGGAGAGATGGCTCAGAGGTTAAGAGCACTGTCTGCTCTTCCAGAAGTCCTGAGTTCAATTCCCAGCAACCACATGGTGCCTCACAACATCCATAATGAGATCTGATGCCCTCTTCTGTCATGTAGGCACATACCTAGGCAGAGCACTGTGTACATAATAAATAAATAAATCTTTAAAAAAGAAAAAAAAAAAAAAGAATCTATCTGCCTGGCTCTACCCCTCTCTATCGCAGGAATTACAAGCATATGCCGTCACTCTTGGTTGAATTTAAGTATTCATGCTTGCAGAGCTAAGTGCTTTACTCACTGAACCTATCTTTCCAGCCCTGTCCTTGACTTCTGCATTAGCCCAGGCTAACATACAGTGTGACCCAGGTGACCTTGACTTTCAGGCGCTGGAATCGCAGGTGTGTACTGCCATACACAGCTGTATTTCTGTTATATCTCAGCGTGCAAAAGATTAAAACAACAATAACAACAACAACTGAAAAGAGAATTCCGCCCAGGGAGAAGGGAGCTGTGTGTAGGGATGCCCTTTGTCCACACCTGTTTCAAGTTCTGTCTCAGGCCCAGCCTCCCCAAAAGCGTTCTCCAAAGCATCCGGGAACAGGGAGCCAATGACCCACGAGTCACGTACCTGCCTGCGGCTTCCCGGTACTGCCATAGCTGGGAGCCAGGAAGCAGAGAGACCGTCATTAACCCGCACTTTGCGTGTGGTCTTTGGCTTCTATTCATTCTTCTGTCTACCTTCCACAGATGCCGAGGGGGTCCCTAAGTTTCTCCTTTATCTTTTTAGTGTGGTGGCCCAGCACTTAGCAGAGAGCTTTAGCCACTTAAGCACCGGTGTTGGTCAAACGCACAAGGCTCAAGCGGTGGCATTTTCGAAAGGAGGAGACGAGACCACAGAAGTGTCTAAGGAAAATGCAAGGCCTGGGCGGTGGATTCCTTCAGCCCGGATGAATGGCTCACGCTCCCAAGAGGAGCCCTGGCTGGAGAGGCCAGAGCTGTGGATGAGCATCTGGGAGATGTCACCTGGGAACGCGCACAGGGGTGCTTTGAGTTTCTGGCTTCTATTCATTTGTGTCTTCTGTCTACCTTCTTTTTTTTTTTTTTTAAAGATTTATTATTTATTATTACGTATACAGAGCTCTGCCTGCATGTACATCTGCAGGCCAGAGGAGGGTATCAGATCACATTAGAGATGGCTGTGAGCCACCATGTGGCTGCTGGGGATTGAACTCAGGACCTCTGGGAGAGCAGACAGTGCTCTTAACCTCTGAGCCATCTCTCCAGCCCAGTAATAGGTGGCTTATGTTGTTGAGTTTGTGGCTGTTGGTTAGTGATGGAAACTGAACAAGGTTGGGACAACAAAATGACGCTGGGCCCCACGTGGTAGGAGAGAACCCCACTCCCAAATGTTATCCTCTGACTAGCATGTGTGCCCCACCCAAATACACAAACAAATGGTATTATAAGGTGAGGTGGGGGTGGGGAACAAAGCTAGGGCGTAAGCCATGTTCCCAGGCAAGACTCACAGTGACTCTCAAGTTCGACTTCACAGACAGACAAACCACCTTGAGGGACTCCAGGGGACCCCAGGGGACCCCAGGGGACCCCAGGGGACCAACGCTATTTCATGTGAGCTTATCCTGGCCACAGATCAGACCCTGGAATTCCTCACTTGGCACCCGTTCCCAGAAGTTTATCCTGAAAGGACAATTCAGTGGTCCATTCGGAACATTTTTCCCCTGCTGGGCCACCACATTCTTTGACACAATTCCAGGTCAGAGGATCACAGGTCTAATTTACTTAGCATTTAAAGGGGGGGAAAATCTCTTAATGAAGTTGTGCTATTTTTTTTTTTTAAAGTGGGTGGGAAACCCCAGTGTCGTGATAAAAGTAGGATGGAGTGTCTGCGAAGAAGAAAGCAGGCTCGGAGACAGGAAGCGGATCCAAGACTGAGAGCCCCCAGGCATGTCCTGTTGTGCCCTGACACTTACCCAGGCTTGTGGTGGAGGTCTGGAATGTTCGGGTGTTTGTAGGCTTAACTACAGAGGAAGCATGCACTTGGACAGCGCCGCCTGAGCCGGAGAGCTGGCTCAGTGTGTCCAGACCTGACTGCCTGAGTTTGATCTTGGAACCAATGTTGAGGAAAGAGAACGTCAACACTCGGACGTTGTCCTCTGGCATACACACATATATACATGTATGTATGTATATGCATGTATGTGTACACATATATACATACACACATATGTATGTATACATATATATACACACACACATATACACACTGACACACAGACACACACATATACCACACACATCCCTCACACATCATACACACCACACAAACAGCCACACATACACTATACACAACCATACACACTGCAACAAGACCATGCACAAACACTACACACGCACCACACACATACCATACATAACCATACACACTACCACACATACACACATGACACACACGTTCACACCACACACACACATCATATACACCACATGTACTACCACACCACACCACAACCACACACACCACATGCACATATCACACACACACACACACACACACACACACACACACACACACACGCTTGTGTGTCCCCTTAGAGAAATGCATGCAGAACTCCTCCTGACCAGGCCTCTTCAGAAGTGCAAGGTTGTGAAAGACCTTGAGAGGCCGAAGAGCTGTCAGGTGGGAGGATGCTCATATAAGGTACAATTATCTTGGGTTGCATTTTGGAGCAGAAAGAGCACGGGGCTGGACAGATGGTGAGATGGGAAGCAGTGAGGAGTACGCCTCACAGCTTGAAAGCCAGGTGAGGGTCGCGCGTGGTCTGGCCGACTGATGTGCACGTACAGAAGAGGATGGTTAATGTGGAAGGGGAGCTGGGTAAACCCCATGCTATTTCGGCGACTCCTTTGAAGAGCTAAGGGGATCTCAAACCAAGGTGCTCAGCAGAATAAACCAGATGGCGTGATCCTACCAAGTCCTCAGTGAGGGCTGAGTGGACTTGTGGCCCCTTCCCACCATGGACTCTTTCCCCCTGCAACAGCAGAGCCCCACGTGGTCAGAGGCACCAGACAGGGCGCAGCTCCGATCTCCTCTCCACCCGCCTCCTGTCTTTAGCAGGTGCCTCACACGAGCTCAGGATGTCTCGGAACCCCCGACCCTCCCGCCTCCACCTTCCAAATGCTGAGGTTTCAACCGTGCGCCGCCACCACACCCACATCACGTGACCACGAGGAGTGCCACTCTGGGCCCTGCTTTGTTCCCGATTTCTTTCTTCTTTTTCTTCTTGGGTCAGGGTCTCACTATAGCGTCTAGGTTGGCCTCAAACTCACACAGAGACTCTCTTGCCTCAGGTACCTGGGCACTGGGATTACAAACAAGCGTTACCATGTCTAGTTTACAGCTCTGTGTCGCTCCTGCCCCTCGTGGCGATGTAGAATGTTGCGTGGACACATGGGCTTGTTGAGTGGACCGAAGAGGGGTAGCCACAGCTGTAGCCCATGCAGAGTGTTGTCCTCTGTCTCCTAGTGCTGACGCCTTCCCCTCGTGTGTCCCCAGATTCCCTTGGCCTCCCCTAGGGCGCCCAGGGAGCCTTTGTCTGCTTTGTGACATAGAGCTTTAGGCCACGGGGTCGCGCGCGCACAGGTCACGGGATCGCGCGCGCGCGCACAGGACTGCTGAAGAGATGCATTCTGTTAAGGGATAATTAGCATTACTAAGGGGTGGTAAAGATGTGTTTTTGTTAAGGAGTGACTGAGAGGACGAGAGGGTGGGTCTGATGAACGCATGGGGGGGCAGCCGAATGGCGGACTGGGCGGGTGAGTTAACTCAGAAGTGGGGTGATAGAATAAATGATTAGTGGCCGGATGATGGATGAATAAAGGAATGGTTAAGTGAAGAAGTTGTTGAGTGAACCGAGGAGTTAATGGGCGAATAAGTGAGAGTAAGTACACGAGTGCTTGACCAAGTCAGTTGATGGTTGTGCAAATGGGTAAAAGCAAGCGCGGATGAGTCAGTGAGCGGTGCTTGAGGGACTGAGTGATAGAGTGAGTTAGTGAGCAGCGCTTGAGTGGCTAAATGAGGACCCTGAGCGAATGAATGAAAATCAATGTTTAGCATACAGACGGTGAGTGACGGAAGGGACCGAGTAAATGAGCAAGTGGACAAGCGAAGGGCTGCCCGACGACTCATGAGTGGCTAGTGTGTAAGTGAGCGAGGGATTGAGCGAATGAATGAATGGGCGATTGGATGGATGAGTGACTGATGAATGACTCGTGTGTAAATGAGTGAGAAAATGAACCAGTGAGTACGTGGCCGAGGGACTGTGTGAATGAGTAGTGAACAGATGCACGCTTGGCTGAATGCATGCATGAATGAATGAATGAATGAATGAAGGAGTAAGTACACTTACTTCCTGTTTGCTAGAGGGCTGTCCTCTACTTGGCTTCTCACCCAGGTAGCCCCGCCCCCAGCAAACGGTTCTCCGGCATGACTATGAAAAGTCTCGGAGCGCTTTGTTATTTTTTCTCTTGGACAGCTAGCTAGAAGAAGCCGGTCGCGCCTGTTTGTGTACCGCCGCCCCGCTCCAACATCTCTGGCTTCCGAGCTGCCTGCCAGGGCTCCGGAGTCCTCCTGGCCTCTCTCCTGTCGCTGAGAACTTCTTGCCACAGGAAATCGGGCTGATTTTGAGGGCCAAATAGTCTCTAAATATAGCCTGCCTGCGCAGATATTTAAAGAGCGGTGCCGACGGTGTTCTGTCTGCACGGGGGGGGGGGGCGGAGGGGGGGCGGGGGGGAGAAGGGCCAGGCAGCTTTACGATCCCTTGTGAAGGAGAGCGGAGTCATACCAGGTTTTCTTGGGAGCTGAGCCAGGACCAGGTGTCAAGGTTTTAATTACAGATGTTCCAGGTGCTTCTCAAAGACCTGTCACCAGCCCGGGGCTTGAAGTTTAGATTTCTGTTTCCAGGCAGTCATCTCTCAGTTTAAAAAAACAAAAAAACAAAAAAACAAAACCTCAGGAGCTGGGCATGGGTGTGGCTGCGTGCAGCCATCTCCGAATGCAAAGCCTGATGCGGGAGGATCAAGAGTTCAAGGCTAGTCCGAGCTATGGAGGCTACTCCATCTCCAACAAAAGAAAAGCCCTAAGACAGCAACCCCCCACTCCTGTCCTGTGACACACGATGGATGACACAGGCATCCTTTCTGTCATACTCAGAGGAGCCGTGCTTTGGGAGGTGTCACCGACAACCTCAGGACCCCCAGGCACCGCATGGGGGAGCCTGCCTTGAACAAGCCCTGTCTCCCTTTCTCCCTTCCCTCTGACTCCCCCGCCCCCACTCTGGTTGACAAGGAGCAGGTGATGAGAGAGATGGGGCCCTGAAATCTTTCTAGGCAAAAAGCAAACTGCCAAGTGCAGAAAGTAAGAAACAAACAGCTCATGCCTCTGAAGGGGGGTGGGAGGGACTGGCCATGAAATCCCGCTCGTGCGTGGGTTCCTGGGCCTCCCTCTCTGCAGACAGCCGCTGCCTGCCCCTTCTCCGGGCTCCATCTTGGGCAGTTGGGTGGGCAGAGTGACCATAAGAAAATCTTACCCTTTTGGGTTAATGTAGTTTTTCTATCTCAAGTGTTCTAGACTAAAAATAGAACTATTGGGGGGCGGGGTTAAACTTCTTTGAGGGGCTGGATTTATGTTTCTTTCCGGGAAAAATAAAGATAAAAACAAGTACCTTTTTCTGTACTAACGGCTAACAGTGAACATTTCTAGTCTCTGTGTGTTTGTAGTTTATGTTTTACCATCTCTCTCTCTCTGTGATAATCAAGAGACTGGCATATGTTGCTTTTCTCACTGATGTGAGAAAATGCCTGGCAAAAGCAACTTAAGAAAGGAGGGGCAGAAAAGAAAAGAAAGAAGAAAAAAGAAAGGAGGGGCCAGGCGTGGTGGCACACGCCTTTAATCCTAACACTCGGGAGGCAGAGGCAGGTGGATCTTTGTGAATTCAAGGCCAGCCTGGTCTACAGAGTGAGTTCTAGCACAGCCAGAGATACAGAGTAGAGATCCTGTTTCAAAGAAAAAGAAGAGGAAGAGGAAGAAAAAGGAGGAGAAGAGGAAGATGAAAAAAAGAGAGAAGCCAGCTGTGGTCGTGCACACCTTTAACCCCAGCACTCGGAAGGCAGAGGCAGGCTGATGTCTGTGAGTTTGAGGACAGCCTGGTCTACAGGGCAAATTTAGGACAGCCAAGACTAGACAGAGAAACCCTGTCTTGGGGGGGGGGGGGAAGAAGAAAGAAAAGAAAAAAGAAAATGAGAGAAAGGAAGGAAGGAAGGAAGGGTTTTGGCTCACTGTTCTAAGGTACAGCCCACCCCATGCCCCACACACACACCGTGGGGAAGACATGGCAGCAGGAGGGTGAGGAACACTGCACAGTTAGGAAGCAGAGAGAGACCAATGCTGCACTCAGGTCACTTCTTTTTATGCAGTCCAAACAGACCCCTAGCCTAGGGAATGGTGCCGCCCACAGTTAGGTGGGGTCTTGTCACTTCATTTAACCCAGTCTAAAGACATCCTCATAGATGTGCCAAGAGGTTTGGCTCTTAGATGATTCTAGAGCCTGTCAAATTGACAGTCAATATAAACCACCACAGCATATTCCCAACCCCCCCCCCAGTGCCCCCTCCCCCCCCCCCCCACAAGACAGGGTTTCTGTGTAGCTTTGGCTGTCCTGTACTTGCTTTGTAGACCAGGCTGGCCTCGAACTCACAGCTATCTGCCTGCCTCTGCCTCCTGAACACTGGGATTAAAGG
This sequence comes from Acomys minous, assembly GCF_964271855.1. Classification (NCBI taxonomy): domain Eukaryota; kingdom Metazoa; phylum Chordata; class Mammalia; order Rodentia; family Muridae; genus Acomys; species Acomys minous. The sequence continues at coordinate 73,937,426 of NC_140498.1, forward strand.
CGTGCAGTACAATACCCAGCTGATTGTTGATATATTAAGAACCTATTCAAGGAATAAACAAACAAACAAAAAACCCAAACGTAACAAAAGGAATAAAAAACAACATCAAAAACCCTATCTATGCTGGGGCAGCCAGATGGCGCAATCGAGGACCTGCCTAGAATCCCCCAGTGGGGGACTGTGGGCGTGGCCCAGCAGTACAGCACTTGCCCAGCACATGGGATGCCCTTGGTTTCATCTCCAGCATTGCAAACCAAAATGGCAGTTTTTCTCAGTCCCTTGGTGAGGCAGCAGCAATTGTCTTTCTATAGAGCTGGAGGCTTCATGTCCCTAGGGAGGGATTTCTAGGATTCTCTGTGCCAAGGATCCTGTAGTACGGGGAACCTTCTCGCTGGTTTTGCTGTTGTCTTTCCTCTGTGGCTGTGTTCTTGGTGGCAGTCTCCACATCAGTCAACCAACAGATACCGTTTTGGTTTTTTTTTTCAAGGCTTGCTGTGCCAGGTATGAAATAAGATGCTCCTCTCATGGAGGGAGGCTCTGGCTGGTCCCTTGAGGGCGGGGACCTGTCATCTTGTCATCTTCTCTGCTTGTTCTACTGAGGTCCGCTGGGGTTGGAATGAGTGCATTTTTTGGAATGTCAACAAGCTCACCATTCAGCCAGGCGCCAGGAGTCGGGGATGAATCAGGCTTGATTGCAGAGTTCAAGTTGCTTCCAGAACTGAAGGGGGGGGGCATGGGGGGCGGGGCGCTTGCCTAGGCTCAGCCTTCTGTAACCACAGCAGTGAGGGAATGCCTAAAAATGGAGGCAAGAGCCTGGGAAGGCGGAACTAATCCCTTCTAGCTACTTGTGAGAGTGGTGCCCTTCAGCGGCAGGAGAAGCCGCAGGGAGCCAGCAGCACGGGCAGGTGGGGTTGGAGGACCCTGCTGAAGCCAAGCGGAAGTGGAAGCTGGGGAAACAGAGACCATGCCACGGCAGACGTCCCAGACTGGCGTCCCCAAGGCTGGTCTCCTTTGTGGGTTTGTTTTCTTTGGCCCACACAGTGCTTTTTTTTTTTTTTTAATTTTGTTTTGTTTTGCTTTAAACTAGAACTTACATGTCTTAATATGGAGAACTCATCTATGGCTGCCACCCTAGTCCTTGCCCTCCCGTTTGACCCTGAGTTTTTGTACATTGAATAACAGAGTCCAAACCTCCTTGTGTCCAGTGAAACCCTAGAAGGCGTGGGAAAAGGCCTGAGACTTAATGGTCGAGATCAATGTAAGTGGTGGGAACTGGGTGTGTAAAGGTCAAAAATACAGATGTACTTTAAAAAAAATAAAATAAAGGTATGGCCTGCAGAGATGGCTCAGGGGTTAAGCGCACTGACTGCTCTTCTAGAGGTCCTTGAGTTCAGTTCCCAGCAACCACGTGGTGGCTCACAACCATCTATAATGTGATCTGGTGCCCTCTTCTGGGCTGCAGGTGTACATGCAGACCCAGCACTGTATACATAATAATAAATAAATAAATCTTAAAAAAAAAATACAGAGGAAGGTGCAGCGGCAGCCATCTTAGAAGTGTTCTAGAAAGGGCAGAGTGTGATGTGGTGCTTATCTAGAACTTCAGAGCCTGACAACCTGTGTTCCAGCCACACCCCATAGAGTGGAAGGAGAGAACCAAGTCCTGCAGGTTGTACACACACAGGTGCTCACACACACACACACACACACACACACACACACACACAGAGGCACACACACACATAAGCATGCACGAACACATGCACGCACTCATGCACACAGTTTTTTCAGGCTGAGACAGAAGGATCAGGAATTGCGAAACCAGCCTGCTTGAGCAGCATAAACAAAAGTAAGGTCAAATTTAGGGCTAGAATAGGTTACATTAAACAAGACCTTGTCTCAAAAAGTAGTGGGTGGGGTTGGCTAGAGAGATGGCTCAGCCTGTAAGAGCACTGGTTGCCCTTGTAAAGGTTCAGTTCCCGGCACCCACATGGTGACTGACCACCACCATCTATAATTTCAGTTCCAGGGGATCCAATGCCCTCTTCTCAGCCTTGGGGGCACCAGGCACTCACATAATGCGTGTATCTGCATGTAGGCACAACACTCATACACATGAAAGAACTGTTTTAAAAAATTAAAAATTATATTTTGAAAAAGTTGGGGGCAGGAATGTGGATAAAAGCCAGATGTGGGGTAGATATGCACCACCGTGCCTGGTGTAGACAGACAGATAGTTAGATAGAATTTATGTGATGACAAATTATAAGCCAGCTGGGTGGTGGTTCCAGCATCTTCAAGAGGCAGAGGCAGTGGGATATCTGTGAGTTCGAGGCCAGTCTGGTCGACAGAGCAAGTTTCAGGACAGCCAGGGCTACACAGAGAAACTGTCTCAAAAAAAGAAGGAAAAAAAAACCCTAAAAACAAGAATAAAAACACCCCTCCCCCAAAGAAAATTATAAACCCCTTGTTTAAGATGCAGACTGGCCTTCATCTCACTTTTTATTTGTTTGTTTGTTTTGCTGTTTCTAGAGGGAGGTAGAGTGGAGAGGGGAGGGGCGGAGGCGGGATGGGGCAGGGTGACAGATGTATAAGTGTGTCCTGACACTTGGTGGCAGTAGAGAGTCCTTCACAATCCCCCACCCACTCCTTCTCTACCTCACCGGATCAGTGAAAAAAAAAATGTTTTTTTCCTCAATTTTAAAATTTATTAGCCGGGCATGATGTCACACACTTTTAATCTCAGTACTTGGGAGGCAGAGGCAGGTGGATATCTGTGAGTTTGAGGCCAGCCTGGTCTACAAAGTGAGCCCAGGACAGCCAAGGCTACACAGAGAAACCCTCTCTCAATCAATCAATCATCAATCAATCAATCAGTCAATAAATAGTTCCAAGTCCAGCTAGAGTTACATAGTGAGACTCTGTCTCAAAACAAAACAAGAATGAAGCGAACAAACAAAGCAAAACAGGCTTGGTGGCGCACACTCATAATCCCCATGGTGAAGAGGCAGAGACAGGTGGGTCCTTTGGACTCCCTGGTCGGCCAGCTTAAGAGACTTATAAGAGACCCTGTTTGTTTCAAAAAGCAAAATGGGTGTCGCCTAAGGAATGACAGCTGAGGCACGTGCATATGCGAACATACTTATGGTCACTTGCTCGCACAGGCACAGGCACGAGTGCACGTGTGCACGAGTGCACGAGTGCACTCACACACATGAACTCGTAGCCGATACATGCACATCCAACCCCCAGCGCTCGGGTGTAACCTGCCCCAGCTGAACGCCAACAGGTGGGCGTTTATTTTGCAGCTGTGGCCTTGCAGCTGTTGAAACCGAGCAGCACTTGTTTCTAATCAACCTCGAGACTCCATGTGGGCAGAGGGTAGGACACAGCAGGTGCCGAAAACAAGGGGATTAACTGCAAGTCTGGAACTTTCTCTCCATCCAGAGGAACCAAATGTGAGCTGTCTGCCATCTGCCTCCCAGGCAGGAGTTGGTGGAGAAACCTAAGGTGTCGGGAGTAGGCAGCCTCTGAGGAGAGGTCTGTCTCATTGGCCACTTCCTTGAGGATTAATCTATCTATAACTGAGGCCAACCACCATGCATGCATTTCTTTTTTCTTTCCTTTTTAAAAAATGTGTGTGAATGCTTTGTCTGCATGTATACCTGCATGCCAGAAGAGGGCATCAGACATGCATGCATTTCTAGTAAACCTTAAACTGTGACTTATTTTCTATTCATGTGTATATATGTGTGCACCTGTGAGTGCAGCTGCCCTCAGAGGCCAGAAGAGGGCATCAGATTCCCAGAAACTGGAATTACAGCCGATTGTGAGCCATAGGCTGTGGGTGCTGGGAACTGAACTCGGGTCCTCTGCAAGCACAGTACACTGTACGCTGTCCTAACCCTGGGACACCTCTATTTTTTTTTTAAAACACTTCACTAACAACATAAACACTTCACCAGGGTTCCACTTTCAGCTAAGGAAAGTCAAGAAAACGTGGAACTGAAAGAACTCAAAGGAAACATCTGGGGGGGAGGCGGGGGGGGGCGGGAAGCAATTGGTGAGAAATGAAGATAAGGGAAGTTCAGAGGAGAGCTGGGGAACCTGACACAGTACCCTCAGGGCTGGAGAGCTCAGCACATCCTAAAAGGAGCCAGGAAGAGCCTTGCAAAGATTCAGAGCCTCATCAGGATGCTAGGATGATGGTGGGGGTGGGGAGCAGGGAAACACTCTTAGCAGGCATCACACAAACAAACAAAATGTTGGGGCAGGAGAGGCGGCTCCGAGTTTAGGGGAACTGGCTGTTCTTCCAGAGGACCTGGGTTCAATTCCCAGCACCCACATGGCAGCTCATAACTGTCTATAACTCCAATTCCAGGGGATCCGACACCGTCACACAGACATACATACAGGTAAAGCAATGTCCATAAAATAAAATTTACAAAAAAAAAAATTACAAATAATAGCCGGGTAATGGTGGCGCACATCTTTAACCCAGCACTCTGGAGGTAGAGGCAAGAGGATCTCTACTAGTTCAAGGCCAGCCTGGTCTACAAACTGAGTCCAGGACAACCAAAGCTACACAGAGAAACCCTGTCTCCAAACCCAAAAAAACCACAAAACAAAATGCCCCACAGATATGCCCACAGGCTAGTCTGATGGAGGCACTTCTTCGCCTCTTCCTAGATACGTCTACGCTTGTGTCACGTTGGCAGAATCTACGACCGACCGTGACCGTTAGACACCTTTCTCTAATGCTTCCCAACCCTAAACCCTTTTTCTTTGAGATGGGATCTCACTGGGTCTCCCTGGCTGTCCTGGAACTCAGTATGTAAACCAAGCTGGCTTTAAACTCAAAGAGATCCATCTGCCTTAACAAAACAACAACAACAAAAAACAAGTGCTGGCATTCAAACGGTGACCCCCCCCCATGGCCTTCCATCCAACTTTGCTGAAATGGGGTCTCTCGCTGAACTTGTAGCTCACCAAATATAGCTAGGCTGATTGGCCAGCGTGCTTGAGGCGTCCTCCTGTCTCTGCCTCCCGAGTGCTGGGATTAAAGGTTTGCGCCACCACACAAGGGTGTGATTTAGTGACATTTCTGTAATCTAACTCAGTCTGGCCCGGAAGCCACCGTGCACTCAGGGTAGCCTCACACTTATAGCTGTTCTCTCTTCTTAGCCTCTCAAGTGCTGGGAATACAAGCTTCAAGCATGCGACTCAGTGGCAACCCTCAGCTCTCTTCTTGGGGTTTCTTTGTAGAATCACAGAGACAGTCCCTAACCATCCTCCATGGAGTACCTCAAGACAGCCCAGATTTGCATTTGTGCTCTATATGGATATATAGAGAGATGTATATAGTGATTTCTGTGTGTGCATAAATACATGCGGGCTGTGTGTGTATGTGTGTGTGTGTGTGTGTGTGTGTGTGTGTAGTATTGATAACTGTTTTTATGGTGAGGCGGAAGTGTGAATCTGTCTTCATCACTCTTTAGGAATTTGTCTTGCGTGTCTGTTTTCCCATCACCCTGCTGAAATCGTCTGCAGGCTGTGCACAAGAGAGGCAGAGCTCCCCAGCATGGCTGCCACGTGAAATTAAGCCAGGCGACTTCAGGGAGAACAAAGGGGGCCTTCAAAAGAGCCCAGGGCCAGCTGGTTGGCAGGCAGCACCTGTCCCTGGCTTGTCATCCGAGTCAGGCACTGTGAAGCCACTTGATGGTCCCGGGACACACCTGTGATGGGTTGGGAGCTGGTGATAAATTTTTGTCCGTTTGAGGACTTGATGCAGCTGTCTCTGGGTGAGGATCAGAGGTCACTCAGGGAGGCAGCTGTTGTTGGGCCTCAGGGCCAAGACCAGGATAGCAGGGTCAGGGTTTGTTTGCGTGGAAGGCCTGACAGGTGGGGATTTGTGTCCAGAGGGGCATCTGCAAGCAGATTGCTCCTAAATTTGGCTTCCTGTTGTTATTGCTGCGTTTGGCCACCTCCCAGGGACTCAACCCTGTAGAGGCTGAATGAAGGTCCTTCTAATTCCGTGGCTACGGATATAGTTCAGGGGCGGGATGGGGGCTCCAAATGAAGTCTGTTCTGGGTAGACTCTGGGAGCCCAGAGCTTTCTGGCCATTTAATACAAGCAGGGGCTCTATTTCCATCCCCAGTAAGCTCTGCCTAGCCTGAGGGTGGCTCCAGAGAGGCAGTTCCCGGTCCTGGATTGTGCAGGCCTTGGGATACTTGCATTGTGGGCAGGTGACTAAGTGGGGTCAGAAACTGACAGCAAGCCAAGTCTTGGTTCACAGTTTACTAGAGAGAGATTCAGGAACAATCACAGTGGCCTTGTGGAAGTGTGGAGGGGACCGCATGGGACCTTAACATTGTGTGTGTGTGTGTGTGTGTGTGTGTGTGTGTGTGTGTGTGCAAGGGTGTGACTTGTATGGCGATCAGGCCCCAGGATGTGAGGACTCTTTCTCATTGAAGATAAGCCCAGAGCCAAAGAGAGAAGTTTGCAAGGAGAGCATCCGCTGCAAAGGCTCACAGGCAGAAAGTAGATAGAGCCTTGAAATTAGCACTGTGAGGGGCTGGAGAGGTGGCTCAGAGGTTAAGAGCACTGGCTGTTCTTCCAAAGGTCTTGAGTTCAATTCCCAGCCACCACATGGTGGCTCACAACCATCTATAGTGAGATCTGGCGCCCTCTTCTGGCCTGCTGGCTCACATGCAGTACACTTTGTGTACTTAACAAATAAATAAATAAATAAATCTTAAAAAAAAAAGAAGAAGAAAAGAAATTAGCACCATGAGAATTACAGAATCGAGGAAGGGAAGAGATGAAGCCATAGGGAAACAGGCTCCAAAGGGGGGTGGGCAGGGCCAGACTGTGTGTACCCAGAAATTGTTTATTCATTTACAGATAGGGTCTTGCTCTCTAGCCTTGTCTTGGAACGCTATGTAGAACAAGTTGGCTTCAAACTCACAGAGATCTGCTTGCCTCCACTTGCTGAGTGCTGAGATTAAAGGGGTGCACCCTAATGCCCAGATATTGTAAAGGTGTGTGGAAAGCCTGGAAAGGTCAGCTTTGTGTTTAGAAAAACTAGATTTCCCCTGCCCCCACCACCCAGCAAGATAAAGAAAAGGGGTCTAAGGAGATGGCTCAATGGTTAAGAGTGTTTGTTACTCCTCAGAAGACCCGGTTTGTTTCCCTGTACCCACATAGCAACTTGCTACTGTCAGTAACTCCAGTTTGAAAGGATCCTATGCCCTCTTCTGGCTTCCTGGGGTACTGCATGCATGTGGTACAGGCAAAATACTCATACACATAACTAAATATATGTTTTTAAAAGAGGGCTGGAGGTTGGAGAGATGGCTCAGCACCATCTGCTCTTCCGGAGGTCCTGAGTTCAATTCCCAGCAACCATATGATGTCTCACAACCATCTATGATGAGATCTGATGCCCTCTTCTGGCCTGCAAGTGTACATGCAGATAGAGCACTTATAAATAAAAATAAAGAAATATATTTTTAAAAATAAAATAAATAAATAAAGGAGGGCTGGAGAGATGGGTCAGAGGTTAAGAACATTGGCTGTTCTTCCAAAGGTCTTGAGTTCAATTCCCTGCATCCATATGATGGCTTACAACCATCTTTAGGGCCCTCTTCTGGCCTGTAGGCACAGATGCAGGCAAAACACTGTATACATAATAAATAAATAAATCTTTAAAAGATAAGGAAGAGGTGTGAGCAAGAGAGCTCAAAGAGATCCATTTGGTTGTTATTAAAAGTGTGGGTCAATCCCAGCACTCGGGGGAGGCAGAGGCAGGTGGATCACTGTGAGTATGAGGCCAGCCTGGTCTACAAAATGAGTCCAGGACAGCCAAGGCTACACAGAGAAACCTTGTCTCAAAAAAAAACAAAATAGAAGTGTGGGGCTGGCTGAGGATATTGCTCAGTGTGCAGAGTCCTTGCATAACTTTTGCAAAGCCCTGTAATCAATCCCCAGCACAGCATAAACCACACCCATGCATGTGTGCCCACAAACATGTGCATTTATACATATACAAACATGTGCATTTGCACACACAGAAAAAAAGAAAACATCCAGGTATTCAGGTATGAGAGTGGCCTGATAAATTGGCATAGAAAATTTTAATTGGTGGTTTAGATTCTGTCAATGTTGACAGCTCTGAAAGACTACAAATATTGGGTATTCACAAGAAGCAAGTTGGGGGCTGAAGAGATGGCTCAGCAGTTAAGAGCATGCACTGCTCTTCCAGAGATCCAGAAATCAGTATCCAGCGCCCATCTCAGGAGCCTCACAACGACTTGTCACTTCAGTTCCTGGGGGCTCCAGCACCCTCTTCTGGACTTCAAGGTACCATGTGCACATACTACATACAGGTACACACAGAAACACATAAATAAAAATACATTTTTTTTTAAAGGAAGTAGTTCAGCTTCTGTCTAGGATGTGAAAGGGTAGTAAGCAGTAGAAATGGTTCCTCCATTTACATATAGTTGGGAAAATGGTACTTTGATTTATATACTATTTACATAGAGTTGGGGAGTTGAGGGGAAATGGTACTTTCATTTGTATACTATTTACATATAGTTGGGGGGGGGAATGGTGCTTTCATTGACATATAGTTGGAAAACATAAAGACCAGTGTGTGTTGGTTTGGATACACACATTGGATACAAACATGTGAAAGAATGATAAACAACACACTCAAGATCATGGTCACAACCAGATATGGCGGCACACACCTGTAATCCCAGCACCTGGGATGCCTGCGGTAGGCGGATCATGAATTGAGGCCAGTTGGTGCTACAGATTGAGACTCTGAATCAAACACAAACGGAATCAACAAGAAAAGGATAGTGGTCCCATTTGGGGCGTTGACGTTAACAGCAGATTCAGAGGTGAGTCACAGTTCATCTCTACCAACTGGGGCACGATGTTAAATTTGGTTCGTTTTTTAGATTTTTATTTTAAAGTATGTATCTGCGTCTCTCTGAGTGTGTATGGGCGCATGAGTGCAGGTACCCATGGAGACCAGAAGAGGGAGCTGGAGTTACAGTTTTGAGCTGCCTTATAAGGGTGCAGGGAGCCAAACTCAGGTCCTCTGCAAAGAGCAGTATTGCTCTTAACCTCCGAGGCATCTCTCCATTCCCGGGATGCTAGGATTTGGTGGTAATACTTTGGATTAGAGATCTAGGTGGCTCCGAAGGTAGAGTGCCTGCCTAACGTGTGTGAAGCCCCGGGTTTCGTCCCCAGCACCACATAACCAGGGGTGGCAGTGCAAGGCTGTGATTGCAACACTTAGGAAGAGCAGGCGGGAAGATCAGAAGTTCAAAGTGGCTACAAGAGATTGTCAAAGAGGAGGAGGAGGAGGAAGAGGAGGAGGAGGAGGAGGAGGAGGAACAATGAAGGGGTCAGAGTAGCTGGCGCAGCGGAGTGAGGTGCAGGAAGGGCTGGAGAATGAAGCTGCATGGTATGGAATCATTTGAAAAAATTTATCACATTTATATTTAATTTGATGTGTGTGTGTGTGTGTGTGTGTGTGTGTGTGTGTGTGTGTGTGTGTAGGGTGGAGCTCACACCTGCCACAGCCCACCATATGGGTACTGGGATTGAACTCAGGTCATCAGGCTTGGCAGCAGGCACCTTTACCTGATGAGCCATCTCGGCAGCCCTGAAATTGCTTTTTAAAAGCTCTGACACGTGCCAGGTGTTAGTGGCACAGATGTCTAATCCCAGCATTAAGCAGGCAGAAATGGGTGGATCTTTTTTAGTTTGAGGCCATCCTGGTCTACATAGCAAGCTGCAGGACAGCCAAAGTGTGTGTGTGTGTGTGTGTGTATGTGTGTGTGCATGCGCGAGTGCATGCTCGAGTGCATGTGCGTGTGTCTGTGTGTGTATGCGCACAATCATGGGAGTGTCTTACTGCCCTGTGTGCACATGCCCAGGACAGGCTTGCGGTCTTACCTCCCAGCTGAGACTCTTTTAGAGATTCTGCAATCAGCACACTGCCAGTTGGTTGCGTGTTGAAGGTTTCTGCCCAACACACATGCAAAGCATCTCTGCCAAGCACAGGAGATTTATATTTCTCTTGTCTAATCATTAGCTGGCTGCTAGGTTAATGGAGCAAAGGCTTCGGTAGCTACAAAAGCTGGAACCCAGGTTTTGCTTAATTACTGGCAAAGTCATTAGGGAAATAGCTGCTGAAATATGAAGACCTTCCCAGAGGGCAGAGCGTGGTTTCCGGAGTTGCTGATGAAATGCCTGGTTTTCAACAGTGAGTAGGAGCCATGCAGAGAAGCCATGGGGGAAGGGTGCAGACAGACGGCAGCTGAGATGGCTCAGCAGGTGGAGGTACTTGCTTCAGGACCTAGTTCTATCCCAAGAAGGTGAAAAGGCTACAACCGACTTCTGAAAGTTGTCCTCTGACCTCCACGTGTGTACCACACGGCGCGAGTGTTAATGCACACATGGAATTATTTTAAAAGGCACTGTCCCGATGAAGCCTAAAAGTTCAAATTACTGCACAGATACTTTAAATTAGCTGTTTAACTTATGGACTGCTTGGTTTTGAGACAGTGTCTCGTGTGGCCCAGGCTGGCCTTGAGCACGTTAGGTAGCTAAAGCTGACCTTGAACTCTTGCTCTTCCTGCCTCTACAGCGCTGGGATGACAGGTGTGTAATTGTTTCTGGTGTCTGGTTGCTGGGGATAGGCTTGCGAGGCAAGCACTCTACTGACTGCACTGTGTTCCCAGGCCCCCTGGAACTTGCTGTGTAGACCAGGGCAGCCCAGAACTCACAGAGATCTGCCCACTCTGGCCTCTTGAGTACTGTGATTAAAAGGCAAGAGAGTGCCATTACCTCTGACCCACACTGGCTAATTTTTAAAAGAGCCGATTTGGGATTTGGCATGACTTATGAGATCAACCTGACTGGATAGTCTAGAACTGGCGTTGTATTTTACGGCCACAATTTAACTGTGACTTGGGACAGTGCCAAGGCATTTGCCGTGTGTAAGACAGACTTAGCACAGCCTAAATGAATTTTAGAGTCTTCGAGGACTACTCAGTCTCTTTGACAGTCTTCCGAAGGGAATTTTGTCCTTTCTTTTCTTAAAAAAAAAAGTATGTATACATATGTTTATATATATATATATACACACATATATTAAATATATTTATTATATATGTATATATTTACATGCCACCATGCTCGTGTGGAGGTCAGAGAACTTGCAGGAATCACATTTCTCTTTTCACCATGTGGGTACTGGGATCGAACTCAGGTCTTCAGGCTTGGTGGTAAGCACCTATACCGGTTGAGCCAACTGGCTGGCCTAAACTGTGTTGTTTTCATACTGGAGTTTATGCAGGGAGCTGGAGGGGTCCAGGCCTTGCTATGTCCTGGAGATCTCACCTTCCTCCCATCATTATCTGTCAATTAAGTGAAAAGCTTTGGATTTATCCCAACCCTTGGAGTAGGTTGGCGAGGCCCCATTCTTCCCAGAAAGTCTATTTTACAGGCTGCCTTTGGTACTTGCCCATCCCTGTGTCTGTTTAAATAATGTTTTCCCATTAATCATTTTAATTTTAGAAAAGCTATTTTAGAAACAGCTTCTTCAAAAAAAAAAATTGCCACGGTTACCAGTTTAAAGTCTTTCTTACCAGTGTCTGCCTATAAATACCCTGCCTGTAGATACAGCTGCACATATGCATATGCACACGCGTATATATTTATATCATTTCATGAGGTTGTCCTCACAGTCTATAAATGGGTTGCTATTCTGCCTTCTTACCTCAGTGGTATTGTGGGGCTCAGAATAGCATAATGGTGAAAGTTAATTGGGGCCTCGGAGCCAGAGTGCAGCACCCTGTTCACCGTGCGCCTTTGGGAATTATTTAACCCCTTTGTGGCTGTTTCTTTTCCCCTCCGATCCTGGCAGAGCTCTGCTGTTTTTCTTCCCCGACATTTTCTTTTCTATGTGTGTGTATGCCGAGGGGTGGGGGGTGGGGGTGGGATGGGGAGGGAACATGGATTCCATAACTTGGGCATCAGGGGTCAGAGGACAATTTAGGCAGTTGGTTCTCTCTTTCTACCATGTGGATTCCAGGGGTAAAACTCAGATCCTCAGGCTTGGCGGCAAGCGCTCCTGCTCACTGAGCCGCCTCACTGGCCTCCGTGACCTCCCTGCTCTTTGTCTCCTACAGGCCAGTGAGGATGGGGGATGGGGTTTTTATTTTACAACTATCTTTCCCTTCTCCTCCTCCTCCTCTTCCTCCTCTTCTTCTCCTTTTTCTTTTTCTCCTCCTCCACCTCTTCCTCTTCTTCCTCCTCTTCTTTTCCTCCTCCTCCTTCTTTTTTGAGACTTCTTTTTTTGAGTCTCACTTTGCAGCCCTGACTTTCTGGAAATCACTATGAAGATCTCCCTCTTGAGGAAAAAAAAAATCTAGCCAGGCTTGGTGGCGCACGCCTTTAATCCCAGCACTCAGGAGGCAGAGGCAGGCGTATCACTGTGAGTTGGAGGCCAGCCTGGTCTACAAATCAAGTCTAGGACAGCCAAGGCTACACAGAGAAACCCTGTCTTGAAAAACCAAAAAAATAAAAAAGGAAGAAAGAAAGAAAAAGAAAAAAAATCTAGGGCCTGGAGAGATGGCACAGAGGTTAAGAGCATACAATCTGCTCTTCCAAAGGTCCTGAGTTCAATTCCCAGCAACCACATGGTGCCTCATGCCTTCTTGTGTTAGGCAGGTGCACGTGCAGACAGAATATTGTATAAATAATAATTCTTTTTAGAAAATAGACCATATTGGGGACCATGAAGATGGCTCAGGTAAAGTCACCTGCCATCATGTTGGAAGGAGAGGGTCAACTTCACTGAGTTGTCATCTGACCTCCATTTGAGCGTGCGCGCGCACACACCCACACCCACACCCACACCTAAAAATGTTCACTTTTTGGACACTGTAACAAGGGGACAGCCATGGATGGGTTAAGTTGGAGGAAAAAGAAGACATTCCAGGAATAGATTGGGATTGTTCCAGAATAAAGTTCACTCCCCTTTTCGGAACACGTGGGTTTCTGGATATGGCATGGTGTCAGATGCATGATGGCATCAGGCATCTTGATGCAGATGATATGAAAATGAAGCTAATGGCAGGCATCATCTCCGTCAGACTTGCTGGTCCCAGCTGCTTTTGTGTGACCTTGTCCTGGTACCACTTGAGTTGTCACAAGATGCCCTACCATGACGTGAGGCGGTGATTGGTGCTGCCTGGAGTCCTGAAGCCATTTTGCCACTGTGGCAACATAGCCTATCTCTCTTCCTCATCCATCCATTCCCTGCTATCTGTGATGATTAGTGCTGGGTAAATTGATAGACCCAAGACTCAGCTGGTACCTGGGCCTCTGGACATGCCTGCAGAAAAAAAGGAGATACCACACTATCTTAAAGAATTTCTCCTACATTAGCTTTTTGTTTGTTTTGGGTTGTTTTCGAGACAGGGTTTCTCTGTGTAGCCTTGGCTACCCTGGACTCACTTTGTAGACCAGGCTGGCCTCGAACTCACAGAGATCTGCTTGCCTCAGCCTCCGGAGTGCTGGGATTAAAGGCGTGCGCCACCACGACCTAGCTTTTTGAGTGTGCCTTTCTCTCAGATCTTCCTTCCATCTATTTAATCCTCCCTCCTCTCAGTAGAGGTTGGAAAGAGGAGACCCTTCTCCTACATGACTCTCCTTTCCATTTCTGATTTGCATAAACAGAATTTTAGGGTAGAAATCCCTGCTGCTGCTCCTGGAGTCTGTGAAGGCCTAGGCGCAGCCACCTTCCCAGAATTAGAATTAAGTAAATGAACTATGAAAAGCAGAGAGATGTTCAGTCGTCGTCTTCGTGCAGTGGAAAGAGCAGCAAATGAAAGGGTCCGTTGGCCAATGAGCTCCGGAGAGCTGCCCTTCCCCATCCACCCTGCTCCGCAGCTACAGATGGGTGAGTTGTTAGGTGAGAGCTGGAGATCCAAACCCAGGCCCTGGCGTCTTCGACTAAGCCTCCTCTTCAGCCCCCAGCAAGAGCAACTTCTGAGTTCCTGTTGCAATTCATGGCTCCATGACGTCATTGCTGCTGCCTCACCTTTCTCCACCCCTCCCCCTCCCCCTCCCCCTCCCCCCCTCCATCCCCCTCCCTGAGCCAGGTTCACCACCTCACTCTCTCAAGCCTAGCCTCCCCTCAGAGCCCTCTTCCTGCCATCCATTCCCCACCCCCCAGGCTCCACTCCTTCTAGTTCCTAACCCCCACTGCCACGTTGCAAATCTTCCTGTCTTCAGAAGCCCCACTGCCAGTCTCTGGAATTTTCCATCTCCTCAGGAGCTTCCTGTGGTTCTCCACCCCGGTGGCGGCAGCGTCGTTGTCGTCTCCTTCATCACTCATCCAGGGGAGGTGAACAAAACTTGCAGTGTTTTTCCTTCCTCTCTCCCTGACTTCTTGTCCTTCAGGGTGTGACCAACACCTCCTTACTAGGCCTGTCTGTCCCTTAAATGTCTTAAATTATGTCAGACTCTAGAAGTTTGAACCAACAGCAGCTACTTCGTGGCATGAACTAGGCTTTTTTTTTTCTTGCTTCAGCCAAATAGACACTCTGGAGTGTGCAGCACCCCTACTCCCACGCCTGAACTCCACGGTACAGTTTACTTATTATTATTATTATTTTTTTTTTTATTTTGGTTTTCTTGAGACACGATTTCTCTGTGTATCCTTGGCTGTCCTGGACTCGCTTTGTAGACCAGGCTGGCCTCGAACTCACAGCGATCCGCCTGCCTCTGCCTCCCGAGTACTGGGATTAAAGGCGTGCGCCACCACGCTCGGCTTTATTTATTTATTTTTATGTGCATTGATGTTTTGCCTGCATGGATGCCTGTGTGAGGGTGCCAGACCCTCTGGAACTGGAGTTACAGATGTTTGTGAGCTGCCATGTGGCTGCTGGGAATTGAACTCAGGACCTCTGGAAGAGCAGCCAGTGCTTTTAACCGCTGAGCCATCTCTCCAGCCCGTTCATTAACTTCTCTATTGACTTAAATGGAGGCCATGCTATATATATATAGCCCAGTTTGGCCTCAAACACCCCTGTTCAAGGGTTCCTCCTGTTTCAGCTTCCCATGTACCCTGGACTGGAAGATGTACCAGCTTTGCCTGACTCCATGTACTTTTTTTTTTTTTTTTTGTCACAGTGCAGTAGCTTGAACCCAGGACCTCACGTGTGCAAGGCAGGCACTCTGCCAACTGAGCTATCTGCCCCAGTCCTCACTGATTACTGGGGCCAGAGGCATGGCCCATCAGTTAAGAGCACTTCCTGCTGTTGCGGAGGACCTGAGTTTGGTTCCTAGCACCCACGTTGGGTGACTCACAACCGCCTTTACCTCCAGCTCCAGGGGATCAGACACCTTTGGCATTGGTGGGCACCTGTACCTGCACCCGCATTACCCCTCCCACATATTCACAATTAAAAATAGTAAAAATAGAGTCAGGCAGATCTCTGTGAGTTCCAAGCCAGCCTGGTCTATAGAGAGAGCCCAGGAAAGCCAAGGTACACAGAGAAACCATGTCTCGAAATAGTCCTCTGGTTTAAGTTTTTGTTTGTTTGTTTGTTTTGATTTTTTGAGACAGGGTTTCTCTGGGTAGTTCTGGCTGTTTTGTAACTTCCTTTGTAGACCAGGCTGGCCTCGAACTCACAGTGATCCACCTGCCTCTGCCTCCCAGTGCTAGGATTAAAGGTGTGCACCACCATGCCCAGCTTGTTTTTTCTGTTTCTGTCTTTGTTTTTTTTAAACACGCGTTTGTGTTTGGCCTGCATGTGTGTCTGTACACCACATACACAACCAACGTCCACAGAGGTCAGGAGAAGGCATTAGCTCTTCGGGCACTGGAGTTACAGGTGGTTGTTAGCCACTGTGAGGGTGCTGGGAAATAGGCTCAGGCTTTCTAGAAGAACAGCCTGTGTTCAGAACCACTGAGCCATCACACCAGCTTCAGGAGGCTTCTGGTTTGAAGTCTTCTCAGTCTGTACGATGTGTTTCCTGCATGTGGGTCCTTTAAAGATCCTGTTTCTCCCCTCCGCTCCCCTTCCCTTTTCCTCTCTTTCCCTTTTTTTAAAGACAGGCTCTCATATAGCCCAGGCTAGCCTCCAACTGACCATGTAGATGAGGATGACCTCGAACTCTTAACGATTGAACTTCCACCTCTTTTTTTTTTTTTTTTTTTGGTTTTTCGAGACAGAGTCTCTCTGTGTAGCCTTGGCTGTCCTGGACTCACTTTGTAGACCAGGCTGGCCTCGAACTCACAGCGATCCGCCTGCCTCTGCCTCCTGAGTGCTGGGATTAAAGGCGTGCGCCACCACGCCCGGCCCTGAACCTCCACCTCTTAAGTGTCGGTAGTACGGGCGTGCACCACCACACCAGACTTCTCTTTTTGAGACAAGGTCTCACTGTATAGCCCAGGCTTGACTCAAACTCAACTGTCCGCCTGCCTCAGCCTCTTGACTGCAGGAATTGCAGCCATGCACCACTACACCCTGCTCCCCTTTCTTTCTTTCTTTCTTTCTTTCTTTCTTTCTTTCTTTCTTTCTTGGGGAGGGTTTTGGTTTTTCGAGACAGGGTTTCTCTGTGTAGCCTTGGCTGTCCTAGACTCACTTTGTAGACCAGGCTGGCCTCGAACTCACAGCTAGCCTCCTGCCACTGTCTCCTGAGTGCTGGGATTTGTGTACCACCACACCCGGCTCTTCTTGCTTTTCCTGCAGGCCCGTGCTCGCAGGCACTCTCTCCCCTGTCTACCTGCACGAACAGCTGCATCCTGCTAAGTGGTTCTTGTACAAAGTCCGCATTGAGGCTCTTAAAAAAGAAACACAGGGGATGAACACGAAGCTAAAAATAACTTAGGATCAATTTAGGGACGGGGCTTGTCTTTTTTTTTCCCCTAGTCTCTCTCCCCTAGGGCTTGTAAATTGCTGCTGTTTGACAGCTGGGCTGGGTTGGCTTCCTGTAAAGCTGTAATAATATGGAATTACCCTGGCTGCCATCCTCCCCAGGGCAGGGATGCTGGTACTTTCACCACAGGCATCTCTGAGCTGGAATCCTTGTCCTCTGCTTGGGCCACGCTTGTACACATCTCTACCTCGCACCCTCACACGTAACCAAGGCTGCTGGCATGGTCCACAGTGCACGCTTATCAGCCCAGCATGCATGAGTCTTAGGCAGGGAGATCACCTGTTCTAGGCTAGCTTGGGATAAATACTCAGACCCTGTAAACAAATGAGTTAGCTGGATGGAGGTCCATTTCTGGACTCTGCCTCTTAGGGAAGAGCGCTGGAAAAACTCTTAAAGGATGCAGCTCATTGCTTCTGGGCTGGGCAACCGAGGAGTCTGCCTGGAGGACCCCGCCCAGGCTGAGGAGCAGGCAGGGCCAAGGAGCTCCAGCGGACTTGGGTCCTTGGTTGATACTTCCAAGCTGGCTGCTGACTCGGGTGTGAGGGTGGGGCTTGTTTCTGTGCATTTACTGTGTCCCCTCACCACTGCCAGCCACCCACATCAGTTGGCATAATGTTCTTGTGGACTGTGTACAGTTTACCCTTGTTCATTCAAATGCTGATTTCTCCACCCCACTATCTGGTTTCAATCAGGACATCGCATTGCTCTGTTTATTCTGAGTGTCTCCTGTCTCAAGTTTGTGTATACATGTCACCATTTGTGCTCTGTATTGCCAATAAAAACCAACTCGCCAGTGCTGAGCAATAACGGAGAATAGGGTGGGACAGAGCAGGAAGGACAGGAGGGATGCACATGGAGAGGACCGAGCAGCACCGGGAGGAATGAACCGGACCTAGGATGTGAATAGGAAGCAAGTATAATGTGGGAAATCAGAATGGGAGGAAATTATACTAGATTGGAGGATTAAAATGGAGCAATTATTGAGCAGCATCGTGTTCTAAGCTAATTAACTAGATCCTAGTCTCTTTGTGTGTGTGTGTGTGTGTGTGTGTGTGTGTGTGTGTGTGTGTGTGTGTGTGTTTTGGGTATATACGTGGTTAAGGAGTAACTGCTGATTTTACTAAAATAATAATTCAATATTAAATATTAATAATCATTCAATACACATCCTACACAAGAAGACGTTCAAAATTCCATTTTTGTACCATAGAGCCTGGTGATGTTTAGTAGCTCCTGAAGGGTGGGCCTGTGCTCTTCCCTGTGGGGGTCTGTCTTGCAGAGCACTTCAGGGGATGGAATGGGCCTCTCTCAATAGCTCAGCCATTTGGAAATTGTCACCAAAGGCCTTGGCCACCCTTGTTTGAGTGGCATTATAAGGAAGGGAGAGAGAGCGAGATCTCTGAGGGACAAAGGGTTTAGAGATCTCTGTTTACAGCTTACACCAAGTCTGTGGCTAAGGGATGGAAAATTCCAGGTGGAAGCTCAGAAATTTCCAGTCTAGGAGAAGCCGGAAGGGCAGTCCCACATTTCCTCCTCTCTTATACACGTTGGCTTTGGCCAAGACCAGGGTAGGATTTCTGAGTCCTGGCTCTAGTTGTTGGGTTGTTCCCAGTCTTAGCTGTAAGAACTGGGGTGTGGCTCAGTGGTAGAGAACCTGCCTAGAATCCCCCAGTGAGGGGTTGGGAGTGTGGCTCAGTGGTAGAGCCCTTGACTTGAATTCACTAGTGTAGGGCTGGATTTTTATTCCTAAGCACTGGGGAAAAAAAAGAAAAAAGAAAAGAAAAGAAGAGAGGAGGAAAATGAAAAAGAATCCAAAAAAGAAAGCTTTCTCTGAGCATTGACTATATGTCACAATGTCCTGGGGTAGCTTTAAAATGCTGATGCCTAGGAGCCGGGCATGGTGGCACACGCACCCCAGCACTCGGGAGGCAGAGTCGATGGGATCAGTGTGAGTTCGAGACCAGCCTGGTCTACATAGCAAGTCTAGGACAGCCAAGGCTACACAGAGAAACCCTGTCTTGAAAAACAACAAAAACAAAAACAAACCTGTCCAGAAATAAGTGACATCTCAAAAGATTGCAGCGCAGAGGCCAACTGGTTGTCAGCACTAGGATCCAGAGTGGCCCTGCGTGCCCTGCCCCTATGAGCTTTGGATTTGCCTGAGACCCAGCAGCCAATTCTCTATACACCAACCCCCTAAAAATGTTATTTTAAAAAGCTAGGCATAGTGACACAGGACTTAGGGTGCAGGCACAGAACACAGTGGATGCCTGGAGCTCACTGGCCAGACAGTCTAGCCTCTTGTGAACCCTAGGCCAGTGAGAGACCCCCAAAAACTAAGGCACAGGGCCTGGTATGGTAGCTCACACCTTCAGTTCCAGCACTCAGGAGACAAGAGGCCGGCAGATCTCTCTGAATTCCAGGCCAACTAGTGATGCATAGTGAGACCGTGTCTCTAAACAGATAATATATAAATAAGGTAGGCCATTGTTGTGGTTAGGGCTCCTATTGCTGTGATGAAACACCATGACCAAAGCAAGTTGGGGGGGCGGGGAGGGAAGGGTTTATGTGGCCTCTTCACAGTTTATCATCAAAGGAAGTCAGGACAGGAACTCAAGCAAGGCAGGAACCTGGAGGCAAGGAGCTGATGCAGAGACCATGGAGGGGTGCTGCTTACAGACTTGCTCCTCATGGCTTGCTCAGCCTGCTTTCCTATAGAACCCAGGACAGCCAGCCCAGCGGTGTCCCCACCCCCAATAGGCTGGGCCCCATCGATCTCGCTAGTTAAGGAAATGCCACGCAGCTGGATCTTACGGTGCCTTTTTCTCAATGGCGGCCTCCCTCTTCTCTGATTACCCTAGCTTATGTCAGGTTGATATAAAACCAGTCAGCATAACACTGCTTGATAAACAACACACAAGGTTGACTTCTGCCCTCCATAACATGAGTGCATACAGCACCCCCTGCCCCGACACACGACCATACAGACATGAAAACACTGCGGCTGGGTCCTGTGGGTCTGGTACTCCCCTTCGTGGGTACCAGAAGATAGACACTTGGAACTCCTCAGCTGTCCCTTCGCCAGACCAGGAGGCCACACTTCCAGACACCTTATGTCAATGACTGTGCGACTCGGTTCTTGGAGGCGGTGGCCCAGACTGACCTTGGACATGCCGACTGAAGGACACTTGACCTTTGCTGGCTTGGAATGATGCTTCAGTCCACTTTCTCATTACTCATTGATGCCAAAGCTCTCAGCCTTCCCCGGGGACAGCTCTGACATCTCCAGCTGGTGCCCAGATAGCCTTTGCTGATGGCCTGGCATCCAAAGGACACACTGTCAGCAGAAAGTGACTGGAGCCTTTGCAGGGCTGAGTTGGCCGATGCAGAAGTGGGCAGTGGATATCGGAGACGCAGGAGTTTGATAGAGGCACTGTCTTCGCTGTGGCTCAGCATCCGTCTGGGCCGTGAACGAGGCAGGGAGACAGATACAGCCTGGCATGCCGCAGGTGAGCGAGCATCCTAATATCGTAGCAAGCACAGCAGCACAGACCTTATTAGGTTGAAGGCAGGCTCTCGGACATCTGTAACTAGGTTTGTTTTATTGTTGGTGTTCTGTATGCACATGCACATGTCACACATGTGGCCAGAGGCCAGAGGTCAGTGTTAGGCCGTTAATCCCGGCGCTCAGAAGGTAGAGGTGGGAGCATCTCTGTGAATTTGAGGCCAGTTTGGGTTACACATCAAGATCCAGAACAGCCAGGGCTATGTAATGAGGAGAAAAAAAAATTTGTAAATTATATTTTATTTGTGTGTGTGTGTGTGTGTGTGTGTGTGTGTGTGTGTGTATACTCCCATATCCTGTTGCTTATGAGGAGGTCAAAGGACAACTTTTTTTTTTCCAGACAGGGTTTCTCTGTATGTAACAGCTCTGGCTGTCCTGGAACTCGCTTTGTAGTCCAGGCTGGCCTCGAACTCACAGAGATCCACCTGCCTCTGCCTCCCAAGTGCTGGGATTAAAGGTAGTTGCCACCACCGCGCAGCCCAAAGGACAACTTTTGAGAGTGGGTTCTCTCTCTCCACCGTGAGGGGGGAGCCGGGGATCAAACTCAGGTCGTCAGGTTTGGCAGCAAGCGTCTTTACCCACTGACCTGTCTCCTGCCCTCTACCCACTTTTTGAGGCAAGGTCTCTTGTTGAACCTGGAATTTGTTGAGTAGGCCAGACCGGCAGTCTGTCGGACCCCAGGCATCCTCCTGCCTCCGCTTCCCCAGCTCTTAGGATTACAAGCATATGCTGCAATACTTGGCTTCCCCATTGGGTGCCAACGATTGAACAGGTCCTTATGTCTTTGCAGCAAGGACTTGAGCAACTGAGCCATCTCTTTACCCCGTGTTGGTTTTTGACACCGGGTCTCCTGTAGCCCCGGCTGGTCTCTTAACTCACTCTAGCTGGGGATGACCTTCATCCTCCTGCCTCCAAATCTTGAGTGCTGGGATTATTGGTGTATTGCCACCGTGCCCTGATTAGGTGGTGCTGCGGATGGAACCCAAAGTTTCACGCATCCCAGGCGAGCATTCTGTCCGTCGAGCCATATCATATCCTCAGGCCTGAAACTAGCTAGGTCTTTATTGAGCCGCCCTCGCCAGGACTTGGGTGCCGCCATGCCAATGCCCTTGAGGGGGATTTGTGGAGTTTGCAGCCCACCGTCCCATTTGGTCCTTTAGGCAAACACAACACATACGGGGGCTGTCCGTCCCTCGGATGATTGCTTGTGGCAGGTCACCAGGAGACCTGAGGCCCAGCCCCTGCTGTGGGGGTCAGCTCAGAATTCTGGCCAGACCTACTGATAGTGTACTTTTTCAGGACCACAGAGGGTGACAAGACTGGGAACAGGTATGGTGCAGTCAGAAGGCTAAATTTGTCTTCCTGAGTATAAGTCTAAGAAGTCCAGGGCTCTATAGGACATACTTCTGGGGACCCGCTGCCCCAAGAGAGTTGCCTAGCTCCACCCTACTGCCCCTATATGTAGTGTATGTGGTAACTAATCTTGGTTGTCCACTAGATGAGACTGAGGGTCTCGGGTCCTGGGCCAGCAAGATGGTGCGGCTGGTAAAGGTACTTGACACCATGACTGACAGCTGGAGTTCAGTCCCTGGGGCACGTATTGGAGAGGGAGAAAAGGAACTCCCTTAAATCATCTGTTGACCCCCACATGTTCTCTCCCCCCCCCTCTATTTCTTTCTCTGACACACACTGCATGCACATGCGCACACACACACACACACACACACACACGGAGGTAAAGGCAGAATTATCTCTGAGTTTGAAGGCAGCCTAGACTACATATTAAGTTCAAGGTCAACCAGGGCTACATATCGAGACCCTGCCTCTAAATAAATAAATAATAGACTCATGAAAGTGTTTTCAGAGATATTTAACTAGGGGGAGAAGGCCTACCCTGAATATGGGCAGTAATATTTCATGGGCTAGGGTCTCAGATTGACATAAAAACAAACAAGGTCAGGTGGTGGTGGTGGCGGTGGTGGTGGTGGCGCACGCCTTTAATCCCAGCACTTGGGAGGCAGAGACAGGTGTTTGTCTGTGAGTTCAAGGCCATCCTGGTCTACAGAGCTAGTTCCAGGACAACCAGGGCTACGCAGAGAAGCCCTGTCTCAAACAAACAAACAAACAAACAAACAAAGAAGAGAAAATGGCCTGGGGATGGAACTCAGTGGTGTGCAGGCCTTGTGTGCACAGAGCCCTGCGTTCCACACAGACTGGCCGTGGTGAGACGAGCCTGTGATCATCTCAGCAGGCAGGAGGTGGAGGCAGGAGGATCAGGAGTTACAGGCGTTAGAGGATAGCCCAAGCTACACGCGATGCTGTTTCAAAAGATAAAAACAAAGTTTTACCCAGTGACTTTCCTCCAACTGGGTCCCACCCTACCTTTGGCAATCTTCTCTAATGGCACAGTATGAATGCATTAAATTATTAATCCATTGAGTAGTTCAGCGCCCTCAGGATCTTTCTCTGGAGGCGCCTCACAGACACTCCCAGAGGGATGCTTAACTAACCCGTAGGTTTTCTTGTATTCTCCCCTCCCCGCCCTTTAAAGATTTGTTTTATAGCTAGGTGTGGTTGGGCACATCTTTAATTCCAGCACTCCGGAGGGAGAGACAGGTTTATCTCTTGCGTTCCAAGCCAGGACAGCCAGGACCACAGAGAGAAATTTTGTCTCAAAACACAAACAACAACAAAGATGTCCTTATTTTATTGTGTGTGTGTGTGTGTGTGTGTGTGTGTGTGTGTGTGTGCATCTGTGTGCAAGTATCCACAGAGGCCAGAAGGGGGCAGCAAATTCCCCCAGAGCTGGAGTTAGAGGTATTTGAGCCATCTCCTGTGGATGCTGAGATGCAGACCCCAGAACTCTGATAGAGTAGCCATGAGCCGTCTCTACTCTTTTCTTACCCGTTACTTTGCTTAATCATTTCCTCCTTTCCTAAATTTTCTATTTATCTAATTTATTATTGTGTGTGTACATATATGTGTGGGTGTGATTGTGCCATGGCACAAAAGTGAAGGTCAGAGGACAACTTTTTGGAATCTGTCCTATCCTTTTACCAACATGTGGGCCCCAGGGTTTGAACTCAGGTTGTCAAGACTTCCACAGGCAAGAGCTTTTTATCTGATGAGCTATCTCTCCAGCCATGTTGCATGACAAAGTGTCTCGTGTAGCCCAGGCTGGCCTTAAACCCACTGTGTAGCCAAAGATGACCTCAAATCCCTATTTCTCTGGCCTCTGCCTCCTGAGTGCTAGGATTACAAGGCATGTACCACCATGCTGTGTTTCTGTGACCCTGGAACGGAGCTCAGGGCTTCGTGCATGCTAGGCAAGCACTCTGCCCACTGAGCCACCACCTAGGCCCATCATTTCAGTGCAAAAAAGGAAAGCAAAGGAGACAAAAGTGAAGAGATGTAGGGTGGGTGTGGTCGTGCACACCTGTAACCCCAGCACTCTGGAGGCAGGTCAGGGGCTGGAGAGATGATGGCTCTGTGTTTAACAGCAATGGCTGCTCTCCTAGAGGATCTGGGTTCGATTCTCAGCATCCACATGGAGGCTCACAGGTACAGATAAACCAATAAGGGAAAGATACTAAAAGCAAATCTATGGATCTCTGGCCCATCCATTTATCCCCAGGTTCCATGGTCACCCTCTGTAACTCTGATCAGCAAATATCCATGTAGTCATAACAGTACGTTCTGCCCCAGCCTACCAGATGCTCATAGGGATTGAATGAGATAATAGTTCAGAAGGCATTTTGTAAACACCCACAGCCCTGTAGAGAGCCTTGTTCTTAAATACAAGAGCATAACAACTAAGTCTACCAGCCCTTTGACAAGGAGGATTGTTTGATTCCTAATAAGTAACCTTATTACTAGGAATTACTGAAGTCTAATCGCTATAACACAAGCTGGGTGTGGTGGCGCACGCCTTTAATCCCAGCACTCCGGAGGCAGAGGCAGGTGGATCGCTGTGAGTTTGAGGCCAGCCTGGTCTACAAAGTGAGTCCAGGACAGCCAAGGCTAACACGGAGAGACCCTGCCCAACTTGGCACCTAAGGCCATTGGTGGGATATGTGTAGGGCTAGGCTGCGCAAATCTAGTCACCAGTAGGTGTCAGCCTCCACCAGGACACTTCCACTAGCCTCCCCCCACCCCCTACCCCCTGTAGGTTTGTCAAGGAATGGCAGCCTTCTCCCAGCTTTCTGTAAGATTTTAACTGAGCCACACCCCAGCCCCTCACTGGGGGATTCTAGGCAGGTGCTCTACCACTGAGCCCCAGCCCCAGCCCCTCACTGGGGGATTCTAGGCAGGTGCTCTACCACTGAGCCACCCCCCAGCCCCTCACTGGGGGATTCTAGGCAGGTGCTCTACCACTGAGCCACACCCCAGCCCCTCACTGGGGGATTCTAGGCAGGTGCTCTACCACTGAGCCACATCCCAGCCCCTCACTGGGGGATTCTAGGCAGGTGCTCTACCACTGAGCCACACCCCCAGCCCCTCACTGGGGGATTCTAGGCAGGGGCTCTACCACTGAGCCACACCCCAGCCCCTCACTGGGGGATTCTAGGCAGGGGCTCTACCACTGAGCCACACCCCAGCCCCTCACTGAGGGATTCTAGGAAGGTGCTCTACCACTGAGCCACACCCCAGCCCCTCACTGGAGGATTCTAGGCAGGTGCTCTACCACTGAGCCACACAACCAGCCCCTCAATGGGGATTGTAGATAGATGCTCTACAGCTGAGCTGCACCCTCAGTCCACTTTATGCTTTTTATTTTGAGACCCAGTCCTACTAAATTTCTACAGATGACCAGTCTGATGAAGTGAGAGGGCTTGGAGGCTAGGAGAACGCAGACTACAAGGGAGGGAGAGGAGGCCATAGCATTAAGGGTCTTGGTACAAAATAACTCGAATTAGGATTCACATTTTATTTAAGGTAGGGCTGATGGGAACTTACAATTAAATTCCTGTAGGAAGAATTAGCGAGGAAGATGCATGCATGTACATTTTTGCTTAAAATTTTAAAAGTCTTTATTTATTTATTTGGGATCACACCCATGCCACCGTCCTTATTTGGAGATCAGAGGCCACTTACAGCAATCAGTTGACTCTTTTCACCGGGGTCAAACTTAGATCTTTAGGCTTGTCCACAAGCACCTTTACCAGCTGAGCCAGCTCAGCAGTCCTCAGAGGCTGTTTTCTAAAGCAC
The DNA here is from genome assembly GCF_964271855.1 of Acomys minous. Taxonomy (NCBI): domain Eukaryota; kingdom Metazoa; phylum Chordata; class Mammalia; order Rodentia; family Muridae; genus Acomys; species Acomys minous. The sequence continues at coordinate 73,963,177 of NC_140498.1, forward strand.
TTCTCTACAGGCCTTGCCCCTGTAAATGGCTAGGCAGTCCTTCCGTCACAGCCCAGCCCAGCCCATAGGCAACTTAGGTGAGCTTCAGCACTTACTGACCTTTGAGCGGTGTGTGCATCTCCTGTAAGTGCTACAACAAATCTGACCACAAGCTAGGTAGTTAAAACATTAGAATTCTGGGCCTAGGGACATGGCTCAGTGGGTAAGGGTGCTTGCCACCAAGCCCAGCGACCTGAGTTCGATCCTCGGACCCACATTGTGGAAAAATAACTGATTTCTGCAAGTACACACACACACACACACACAAACATGTAATAAAAACTGAAACGGGCTGGGCATGTTGGCACGCTCCTGTAATCCCAGAACTCTGGGAGGCAGAGGCAGGTGGATCTCTGTGAATTCGAGGCCAACCTGGTCTACAAAGCGAGTTCAGGACAGCCAAGGCAACACAGGGAAACTCTGTCTCAAAAAACCAAAAAAAAAAAAATAGAAATAGAATCCTGTCTTCTCACAGCTCTGGAGGCCAGAAACTGGAAATTTATGTTACTAGGTCACAATCAAAGGTGTTTGGATGAAAAAAAAAAAATTGAAATGAAAAGGAAATGACATGACTGCTCCTAGGTGTGGAGGAGGAGAAAATTTATTGTAGATAAAAGAGAGAACATAGCCAGAGGCAGACACATCTGGGAGAGTCCAGAGCGGACATGACTCTGGACCATGTTGAGGAGAGAGGGGAAGGGAAGGGAAGGGAGAAGGAAGAGAGGGGAACCAGCTGCAGTAATTAGGAGGCTCAAAAAGAGCAGCAGATCCAGAGGTTCTACCAATCCAAATGGTTGGATTATATAGGCAAGGGTAGCCCAGTGCCTCGGGCTGGAGACTTCAGGGGCAGAGGGCGGGATGCAGGGAGAATCGGATGGCCAGTGTTAAAGAGTCCAGTCACCTCAACCATCTGTCCCAGGTTTGAACAGTGTTGGCAAGGGCTAAAGAAATGGCTCTGCGGGTTAAGAGCGTTTGTTCTTCAAGCATGAGGATGTAAGTTCCAATCCCCAGTGCCTTTTTTTTTTTTTAAGGTATTGATGCGTACACAGCACTCTGGGGCGCTTGGCAGGGGGTTGCTGTGAGTTCAAGGCCAACCTGGGCCATATAAAGTGAGTTCCAGGAAGAGGAGGAGATAGTAAGACCTTGTCTTTAAAAAGCAGACCCCCAGGGGCTGGAGAGAGGGCACTGTCTGCTCTTCCAGAGGACCTGAGTTCAATTCCCAGCAATCACATGGTGGCTCATAACCATCTTTAATGAGATCTGGTGCCCTCTTCTGGCAGGCAGGCACACATGCAGGCAGAGCATTGTATACATAATAAATAAATAAATCTTTAAAAAGATGGGAGGGGGAAGCAGACGCCAGCTGGGTATGGTGGTACACACCTATAATCCCAGTTCCAGGCCAAGGTCTAGGCAATATAGTGCCTGTCTCAAAAAGAAATAAAAATTTAAAAGCATCACCTAAAGTAGGGGTATTTACAGCTGGACACAAAAACATACGCCTTTAATTTCAGCACTCTGGAGGCAGAGGCAGGTGGATCAAGGAGAGTTCCAGACCAGCGTGGTCCGAATAGGAAGTTCCAGGCCAGCCAGGTGTTAATAATAATCTCAGCATTTGTAAGGGAGAGACAGGAGAAACAGAAATACTACATAGAGTATTGTTTTTATTTTTATTTTTATTTTTATTTTTTTTTTGGTTTTTTCGAGACAGGGTTTCTCTGTGTAGTCTTGGCTGTCCTAGACTCGCTTTGTAGTCGAGGCTGGCCTCGAACTCACAGCGATCCGCCTATCTCTGCCTCCCGAGTGCTGGGATTAAAGGCGTGCGCCACCACGCCCGGCCCAAGAGTATTGTTTTTAAAAAGACTTTGTTTTTTTAAAAAAAAACAAACAAACAAATGCTGGGCAGAAGCTGCACAGACTTTTAAGATCCTAGCACTAGGGAGGCAGAGGCAGGTGGATCTTTGTGAGTTCAAGGCCAGCCTAGTCTCTAAAGCAAGTCCAGGATAGCCAAGGCTACACAGAGAAGCCCTGTTTAAAAACAAAACCAAAACAACCCAACAACAACAACAAAAGCAGAAGCCCACACTCAAAAAAAAAAAAATCTGTTGGGAATCCTTGGACTGTCGACTAATTTCAGGCTTAATGGTTCGCAAGCTTTGTTACCGTTTTCGAGGCAGCATCTTGCGGCTTCCGGCTACATAACCCAGGCTAACTCTGGATAGCCTGATCCTCCTGCATTAGTGCTGAAATTGCTCACAGGAGCCACCACACCTAGCTCCCTGCACATAACTTCCCCATATAGATTACTCTGATTGAATGCTCTCGCCCCCACCCACCGAAAACCAGCCCCAACTTCACAGATTAGAGCTCTGATTGCAGCTGGGTGTGGTGGCACACGCCTGTAATCCCAGCACTCCCCGGTGGCCAAGGCAGGTGGATATCTATGAGTTCGAGGCCAGCCTGGCCTACAAAGTGAGTCCAGGACAGGCAGAACTACAAGAGAAACTTAGTCTCGAAAAACAAACAACAACAACAAAAAGAATTTTGATGGCAGGGGGGTGTGGGGGAGGGAGGGGCTGCAAGCCTGCTCAGCAGGCTCCTTCCTGTAGGTACTGAGAGGCCCAGGGTCTGCTTACTTGCTGGTAGTGGGCGGGGCCTATCCTTCCTTTTGAAGGGCTTGTCAAACTCATCTTCAGCTACACAGAAAGCTCCATGAGACTGCGTCTCAAAAAAAAAAAAAAAAAAAAAAAGAGGCTACTGCAGGTCCCAGCCCTAGGGAGGTAGAGGCAAGTGGAACTCTATGGATTTAGGGCCTAGTTTATACAGAGTTCCAGGCCAGTTAGGGCTACATAGTGAGGTCATCTCAAAACAAACAAACAAAAAAACCTGTAAACAAAGCCAGGGGCTGGGGAGATGGTTCAGTGGCTGCTCTCGCAGAGAACCTGGGTTCAGTTTCTAGAACCCACACGGCGGTTCACAATCAACTGTAAATCACTCAAGGGAATCCTGTGTAGTCTTCTGACCCCCACAGGCACCAGGCCTGCACATGGTACACGTCAATAAGCAAAGTGCTCACATACACAAAACAACAAACTATTAAATGGGGTGTGGGGGTGCAGGGAGATGGCGCAGTCAGTGAAGAGCTTGCTGGGAGCAGGAGCACTTGAACTCATGTCCTCGGAACCTGTGTGAAAAGCTGGGCATAGTGTTGAGGAAGTGAAGACCAATGTATTCCTGGCACTCACTGTCCAGTCAGCCCAGCCAGATGAGGGACAGACCCTATCTCAAAAAAAAAAGAAAAGGCGGCAAGAAGGCACCTGCTGCCAGGCAAGCCTCACCATCGGCGTCTGTTACCCGAAGAAGGAGAGAGTGGACTCTCTGTAGTTGCCCTCTGACCCCACCACACTTGCGCTGACACCTGCCTGCGCATGTGCACAAACAATCAAACAACAAACAAAACCCCTGGAGGATTCAACAAGACAAGTGCCCTCTGGCTTCCATCTTGCCTCCCTCCCCATGCAGCGCACAGATAAAATTGGCAAAGGTTTTCAAAGCAGGGTGCTCCAACTGCGGAGCGTCTCCGGAAGTCCTTTGGGGCTTGGGTGGCATCGTCGGTATTGAGGTTTATTACCAGGGGGCCCAATTCCCTCTCCTCTGGGCCTCGATTTCCTTCCTGTATAACGAAGAGTTGTCCTAAATGGACTGTCAGCTCCCTGGTGTCTTAAATACAGGGCGAACCTTGCTGCCTCTGATTTGGGAGGAGTGAAGGCCAGCTTTTGTCTCCTGGGAAACCTTACACCAAAGGAGCCTAGGCACCAGCTGTGGCTTCTGGAGCCGGGAGGCAGCCAAGGGATTCTCCTAAAGGGTGGCAAGTTGGTGGGGAGCGGCGTTTGGCTGTAAAGGTAGAGGTTCTCAGAGGGTGTAGGCCCCCCAATTTAGAAGCCAATCCATTCAATCTCTCCTCCAGAAAGGAGATGGGGGGGGGGGCGGGGGGGAACAAGCTTTTGGCGATTTCGGAGCCGGAGCCTGTCCTTTGAACGCTGGTATCTTCATTTCCACTTGACCATCTGTTTAGAGCCCCCAGCCTCTTATTGGAAGGCCTCTGGGGATTAGCTTCAGGAGGCCAACCCCAGTCTCTGAATTACCTCTTTGTCCACGGGGGGTGGGGTGGGGTAGCCAAGTGGAGAGGGGACAAGGGGGTGGACCCCTGCCCTCGCTGGAATGTGCCTGCTGGTGGTAGTTGAGGGGGCATCTCTCCCGCCCCTTCTACCACCTCCCCCGCGCATTTCCTGAGCCCCACTGAGCCCTCCACGGAAACACGCGCGCGCCATACATGCACAAACACACACACACACACACACACACATTTCCTGGCGGCCTCCAGCTCCTGGCTCGCCTGTGATCCTGTCCCATCAGCCTGGACAGCTGCGGAAAGAGACCTTTTGTTATTCAAATCACACCCTCCTCTCTGAGCTCCCAGGGACCTCAGGGTCCCGGAATCCATCGCGGGGTGTCCTCACCTCTTGCGGCGGATCTCGGGGTTTCCCGGGCCCTCCCCTCCACAGCACATTCTCCAGCCCCACCGAGGGACCGCGCCTCCCCCGCCAGCGCCCTTCCCCTCCGGTCCCCTCCCCTTCCATCCCCTTCCCTCTCTGCCCCGCCCCCGCCGTCCTCAGTCCAGCCGCGGTGCCGCCGGCCACCACCAGGGCCCCCGTCGGCTGCCGTTGCCAGCAAGCAGCATGGCACCCCCAGGGCTGCAGTAGCCACCACCAGCTTTCTGTGGAGGGTACCCGGGATCTCTCGGGGAGTGGGGAGAACACCCTACCGCTTCGGTCATGGATGTGAACAAGATGGTAAGTGAGAGCTTTGAGGCTCTGTCCCCGAGCTCCCCGCCCCCACCCGCCTCGCATCCCATCTCTCCCCCTCCCCCCTGGTCTGCAGCGTGATCCATTGAAAGTTTTCTGGATTGTTGGTTCTCCTGCCTGTTGGCCCCGCTCCGCAGAGCGCTGGGAGAAAGGGAGAACCCGGCCAAGGATCTGGAGGCGGCTAGCCCGCGGGGCTGAGGCTCCCAGTTTCCCGCCGCGCCAGCTGCCAGGGCTGCCCTGGGCCGGGCTCACTTTCCTAAATTAGTCGACCTGCGAGGCGGGGGGAGGGAGGGCAGCACTGCAGGAAGGGGCTTCTTGCTGTCTCTTCGGTGCCCCCTACTAACACAGGGCTGGGGGCGGGGGGCGGTCTACTTGGAAGGTTTGTGGGCTGGAAGGTACAGGTGTTCCCGGAGGGCGAGTGAGGAGAAACCCTGGCTTTGGCCAAAGTAAGGGGGCAGGAACCAGACGACCCTCACTCTCAGACCCGCGCGCGGGCTCTCGGAGGGGCCGTGTGCTAGACTGGTCAGATGTAAGCCTCAGCTTTGGTGGGCCTGGGGAGCAGCGGCCCCTTTCTTGGCCGGTTAAAATATCTAATCTATTGGTTCCTTTAGAACGGAGGGGTCTGCGCCCTGCCCCCAGAGCAGCCCCGCCCCCACGCCAGATACTGCGGGAGATGCCAAGATTGTTGCTCATTGATTGAGACCCACGAGCAACTCTGAGGGGTGTCATTTTGGGGGATTCTAGAGGGATGGAGGGAGTATCTCAGGAGGGCACTGCAGGTTTCCCCAGGGAGACCACTACCACTCCGGCTGACTTTAGACGGGGATTTTCCATCTTTGGCGCTCCCCCCTCCCCCACCCCCCAATGGTGGGTTCCGACTTTGAGCGTCCCAAGAATGCAGAGGAAGGAAATAGATTTGGAATCTGTGTGTGACTGCAGGCGACTTGGGGACCTGTAGCTTATAGAGGAGAAGGTTTGAGGTTAATTTTCTCCAGAGGGTTCATTTTCAGGGTGCAGATGTACCCTAGAGAAGGCAAGTCGGTTCTGGTCCCTGCATACATAACCTTTGGCACTCTATCTTGGTTCCGGATCAAAAGTGGGTGACAGGTGTGAATTCTCTTTCCCTTGGCAGGAGGCTCATTTCCAAGAGGCTGAGTGTCTGCACCCCTGTGAGGTGGTGAGGGCTGGGGGAGGGGTGGGGGGAGGGCGGGCGTCTCCTGAACTCTGGTTTTCCTGTGAAGACAAAGTTTGTCTGTGGTGGGACAATCCCAAGGGGACTAGACCTTGCCCTCATTCCCTGTGTTTGTACTTTCGAAAACTTAGAACCCTAAAAAAGAAAAAAAAGAACCTTCCTGAGGGCTAGAGAGATAACTCAAGTTTGTAACGTGAAGGCAGAAGAAATAGAGATTAAGCCCTTGAACCCTGTGAAAACAGACCCAGGTGTGGCGGCACACACTTGCAATCCCAGCTCTGGGGAGGTGGGGCTGGAGGATCCCTCTGGGCTCGCTGATCACCCAACCTAGTTTTCGTTTGCAAGTTCCAGGCTGAGGAAAAGGTCTTGTGTCACCAAAACAAAAACAAACAAACAAAACTTATGTGATGGCACCCGCGATCTGGCTGTCTGACTTGCGCCCACGCATCTCCCCCCCCCCCATACACATGCGCAAAAAGAAAGGGGGAAAGCGGGCGAGGTGGCGCTTGCCTGTAATCTCAGCACGCTAGGAGGTGGGGGTGGGGTGGGGGGAGGGCAGGGAGGGAATCTCTATGAGTTCAAGGCCAGCCTGGTCCACAAAGTGAGTCTGGGCCAGCCAAAGCTACACAGAGAAACCCTGTCTTTTAAAACCGCCCAAAAGAAGAGGAGGAGGGGGCAGATGAAGAGGGTTGATGAGGTGGCCCATCCTGTAAAGCACTCGCCATGCAAGTCTGACAACCTGAGTTCAATCCCCACAACCCCTATGAAGGTGGAAGGAGAGAACCAGCTCCATAAGGTTGTCATCTTGCCTTGACACAGCACTCACCTGCTGCTGCTGCTGCTGCTGCTGCTGCTGCTTCATCACTTAGGAGTGATGAAGATGGCTCAGTGGGTAGAAACACTTGCTGCCAAACTTGATGGCTTGAGTTTGGTCCCTGGGACCCACATGGTAGAAAGAGAGAACTGACTCCCTCAAGTTGTCCTCTCTCCCGCTAGAGAGGTGGCCCGGTGGGAAACTGGACTGGCTGGTCCTTTCCTGCAGGTGTCATGGCAACACTAAAGAGCCACCTGTCTGAGCTGTAGTTTAGGGTGCCATGGCTGCTACTCCAGGTGGACCTAAGCTTCCAACTGCTTTCATTCAAATTCCTCCCAATTTGCTGGGGTCAGGGACTTCTGCCTTTAAAAAAAATCATATTTATTTGCATGTATGTTTATATGTATGTGTGTGTGTGTGTATTTATGCATATACCATGGACCATGCGTGGCACTTGCAGGACAGTTTACAAGAGATGGTTCCCTATCTTTTATCTAACATTCTATCAATGTAGACTCCGGGGATTGAACTCAGGTCTTTAGGCTTGGCGGCAGGCACCCGTACCAATGAGCCATCTTGCCAACCGGCCCTAGTCATATTGCTTCTTCTTTCTTCTATCCCTTCTGAATCTCATGGTATTTATTTATTTCCTATCATTGTTGTACCAACTGTTGGGGTCACAGGCACAAAGAAATAGAGCCCAAGGCTTCCTGCTCCCTGGGGCAGTCAGGCCAGGCAGCAGGTGCCTGTCTGTGCAGGCTCTGAGTAGAAGATATGAAGGGCCATAGAGACTCAAATGCAGAGTTCAGATCCTTTGTGGGAAATAGATTAGGGGAAAAGTTGGTTTGGGGTGGTGAACAATTGTAATCCAAGCACTGGGAGTGGGGGTGGGGGGGGACAGGCAGGGGCTTTCTGGCTAGGCTAGCTGAATCAGAGGGGTTCCCGGCTAGTGAGAAGTCATAAGATGGAGGTTTGGGGACAGTTCAGTGGGTAAAAGTACTAGCTACACAGCGTGAGCACTCAAGCTTGGATCCCCACCAGTCACATAAAAGCTGGGCATGGTGGCATATGTCTGTCACCATGAGGCAGACAGGTCCTAGGAGCTTGCTGGCTAGCCAGTTCACCTAGTCAGTAGGTAGGCACTGGTTGCAGTGAGAGATCACGTTTCAAAAAATAATGTAGAGCTAGATGTGATCATGCAGCCTTAAATCCCAGCCCTGGGAGGCGGAGGCAAGTGGAACTCTCTAAGTTCGACACCAGCCGGTCTCTACATAGTGAGACGCTACTTTTAAAAAACAAAAAGTAGAGTTAGGCATGGTGGTACATGCCTTTAATCCCAGCACTCAGAGGCAGAGGCAGGTGGATCACTGTGAGTAGTTCAAGGCCAGCCTGGTCTACAAAGCGAGTCAAGGATACACAGAGAAGCATTGTCTCGAAAAACCAAAAACAACAACAAAACCACAAAAAGCAGCAAAGTGACTGAAGAATGTCCTAATGTCAATCAACCTCTAGCCTTCGAATGCATCCACATGGATGGGCATACACACTAAAACACATACGTTTATCACACACCACGCACGCACGCACGCACGCACGCAAACTGGATGGCTCCTGAGGACCAGCATCAAAGGTGGCCTTCACACGCACATGCACCCAGTAATAAAATAAAAGGGTCATGGCTGCCTGTGTCTGGAGGGCTGGGTGGAATTGGCTGTTGTAGTGGAGTCAAGGATATTGGTCATTGGCAGAGGAATGGGCAGAGCCCACTGGGTGAGGCTGGGCACAGAGATTGTAGATCAGGAAATGGCTGGCTGGTTGGTTGTGGCCGGGCCAGGAAGGCCTTAAATGCCAGCCATGGCTCTCGGCCTGTAGGGGCTGGCAATGCTCTTGGGAACTGTAAGCGCAGAGGCTGTGTATTGATGGCCTCTCTCCCCTTTTAGCCTGGAGTCTAAACAAAAGTGATATTTGATTCTCATTAATCATTGAGCAGCCCAGTGCCCAGCCCAGAAGCCATTGTCCCCGATTCTTTGTGAGGAACACAGATCCTGGACTGTGTCGCTAAGAGAACCTTCCCAACCCTGGGCACTTGGCGCCCGCCTCCCATTCCCGCAGGAGGCCTGGGTTGCTTTCTATTCTGACCTTTTCCTACACACACACACACCCTCGTTCCCGTCTTTGGTTTGAATCCTCACAGTGGTAGTCTAGAGTTTTAGGGTTGACCCCCCCCAAACCCATTATTCCAACCACATACCTGACAGAACCCATCATTACTAGCCTTGAGGGTTTCAAACCCCAGGGTGGTCTTTGTTGAAAAAGCCAGGTTAAAGTTCACCTGACTCCCTGCATGATACTAAGTGATGATGATGATGATGATATTTACATATATGAATATGTATGCACATAAACATATATATGGGGGTAACAACCCGCAGGAGTCAGTTACCCCTCTCCTTCCACCATGTGGGTCCCATGTAGACTCGGGTTTCAGGCCTAGAGGCAAGCACCTTTGTATATGATCTTATGAATTGTACTTGGGTTGTGTCCTGGTTAGGGTCACTCTATGACCAAAGCAGCTTGGCATTTATTTGGCTTACACATCCATATCACTGCTCATCATTAAAGGAAGTCAGGACAGGAACTCAAGCAGTGCAGGAACCTGGAGGCAGGAACAAATAGAGAGGCCATAGTGTGTGTGTGTGTGTGTGTGTGTGTGTGTGTGTGTGTGTGTGTGTGTGTGTACACATGTGTGTGTATGCGCGCACGCGGCTTGCTCAGCCTGCTTTCTTATAGAATCCAGGACCACCAGCCCAGGGATGGCACTGCCCACAATGGGGTGTGCCCTCCCCCATCCATCACTAATTAAGAGAATGCCCTGCAGCCTGATCTTATGAAGGCGTTTTCTCAATTGAGGCTCCCTCCTCTCTGATGACCCTAGCTTGTGCCAAGTTGACATAAAACTAGCCAGCACAGATTGCTTCTGAAACTTTTTTTTTTAAAGAAACAGGTCCCTGGATATGGTGGCGCACTAGGCACCCTAGCACTAACTAGGGAGGCAAAGCAGGCAGATCTCTGTGAGTTCAAAGCCAGCCTGGTCCTATATAGTGAGTTCTCAGACAGCCAGAGCTACATAGCAAGAGCTTGTCTCAAACAAAACAAAGGCAAATAAGAAAAACAGAACGTAACAAAAATAAACAGCTGGCCGTCACCGAAAATCATTCTCTTGGTTCACTTTTTGCAGTGCTGGGGGATGGAACTCAGAACCTTGCAAGTGTTAAACAAATGTACCTTGGAGCCATGTTCCAGGACCCTTACTGAGGGATTTTAGGCACTGGAGCCATGTCCTTGGCCCCTCATTGGGGGATTCTAGGCATGTGCTCTACCACTGAGTCGTGCACTAGGGGATTTCTGGGCAAGTGCTCTACTACTGAGCTATGCCTTCAATCTTTTTTTTTTTTTAATTCAGATCAATTCTCACCTTATAGTTGAGAATGTCCTGGAACTCCCAATCCTTCCCTGGCTTCCCAAGTGCTGGGATTACAGGCATGTGCCACCGTGCCCAGCTACACCTGAAATAGGAAATATTTTTTTATACGCTGGTTATTGTGACAACGTGATACCCAAAACCTCGCCGGAGCCTGAGGTGACTGAGTCTCCCCGCAACCCTTTAGTCCCCCAATTGGGCTGAAGAGCAGAGTCTCATCTGTGTTTCAGTCGACAGCTCTGGGAAACCGATTTTCCCAGGTCTCGTTATCTCTCTGATTGAGGGTACAAATGAGCGGGGGACAGCAGATTCGCCAGCTGATGCCACTGGTGAATATTTGATGACATCAGATGTCTGCCCATGGGGGGAACCATCAAAGGCTGAGCTTGGGGCTGAAGTACATGATTTATTATTATTGTGTGGGGAAAATGGTTCCTTGTGGAGTGGAGGTTCTCAACCTGTGGGTCTCGACCCCTTTGGGGGTCAGATAACCCTTTCACAGGGGTCACCTAAGACCCATTGGAAATATCAGATATTTACAGTATGAGTCATAGCAGTGGTGAAATGGCAGTTAAGAAGTAGCAAAGAAAATAGTTTTATGGCTGGAGGGTCACCACAGCATGAGGAGTTGTGTAAAAGGGTGGCAGCATTAGGACGGTTGACAACCATTGGTGTGGAGGGTGTGCATGCCTTGGTGTGCATGTGGAGGCCAGAGGGCAACTCCGTGACGTTGGCTCTCTGTCCCAGCCCACCTTTTTCATGGGTTCCAGGGATTAAACTCACGTCATCAGGTGGCCCAGCAAGCACATTCACCTGCTGGGCCGCCATCTTGCTGGCCCTCGTTTCTCTGAGGTTTTTTTTGTTGTTGTTGTTGTTGTTGTTTGTTTGTTTTTTGTTTCTGTTTTTCGAGACAGGGTTTTCTCTGTGTAGCCTTGGCTGTCCTGGACTCGTTCTGTAGACCAGGCTGGCCTCGAACTCACAGCGATCCACCTGCCTCTGCTTTCTGAGTGCTGGGATTAAAGGTGTGCGCCACCACGCCTGGCTTGTTTCTGTGTTTTTGAGAAGGAGTCTGTTGTGTGGCCCAGGCTGGCCTCGAACTCACTGTATAGCCAAGGATACTGTGAACTCTCAGTCTCCTCCCTGTAATTCTCAAGTGCTGGGGCCTTCCCTGCGGTGGTTATAGAACCTTCCAGGACGGATGAATCTGCTCACCAGAGTCTGTAAAGTCATTTAGACCAATGCCTGGCACAAAGCAGGGACTTGGTGACAAGTCAGGGAGGGCTGTAGTACATCCAGCGGGGCTGACGTGACGTCATTCTATCCTGAGTCTTCTGTGAATGTGGGTCCCACTATTGCTTTGAGGTCTTTGTGCATATATCAAAGACAAGTGTGTGTCCATTTACTGCTTCTTAAGATAGGGTCTCACGGTATAGCTCAGACTAGCATCAAACTAGAAATCCTCCTGCCTCAGCCTCCCGAGTGTTGGAATTATAGATATGTGATACCATGTACAGCTAAAATTCACTTCTTTATTTTTTATATATATATATATATACATACATACACACACACACACACACACGCAGGGTTTCTCTGTGTAGCCTTGGCTGTCCTGGACTTGCTTTGTAGACCAGGCTGGCTTCGAACTCACAGAGATCCATCTGCCACTGCCTCCCTAGTGCGGGGATTAAAGGCGTGCGCCACCATGCCTGGCCCCACTTCTTTATATTTTAAGGACTTGGGCCATAATGCTTCAGCTTGTGCGTGCGTGCTTGTATCTCTGTGCCTGTGCATTCAAGGCCAGCCAAGGCTACATAGAGAAACTCTCGGAAAAAAAACAAAAAACAAAAAACAAAAGCCAATCAACCAACCAAACAAACAAACAAATACATGACTATAAAGAAAGAATTGGTTTTATTGATCTCTCTTGAGCTGGGTAGCCGAGGGACAGGAGCAGTCTCCTATACTTTGCCCTGTAACCTTATAAACTAGGTTTTCTAGTTAGTGTTAGTTCATTCCTGCTGCTATGACAAAACACTTCATGTGGGTTGATTTGTAAGTAATAGAAGGTTTATCTTTCACAGCACCAGAGGCTGGTTAAGTCCAGGATCACAGAGGCAGCAGATAGGGCATCTGGTAGGGGCCTCTTGTATTATGGCATTTTCTCATGGCATCCCCCAAACACTGGAAAAGAGAGGAGAGATGTTTGCTGTGTCTGAAGAGATGGTAGGACCAGGCTGCTCTCTAAGCCTCCTTGATCAAGGTTTTTAATCCCAACCATGAGGGAAGAGTTCACATGACTTTATTACTTCATGGAAGAGCTTGCCTTCCTATCCATATAGTTCAAGGCTAGCCTGGGCTACATGAGATGCTGTCTGAAGAAAAAAAAATAAGGATTTGCAAAGAGTTAAGGAGAGCTAAGTATACAGCGCAGTGGTACAAGACTATCGTTCAAATTCTAGTACTGAAAAAAAAAACTATATTGTCACAAGAGGTAAACAAAACCTTCAATAAAGGGCCTTTGAGAAACGCTGGTCTAAGCCGTAGCACATGCTACTGTTGGAGTAGTGCTCTGCATGTTTGTAAGTGTGCCTTTATTTACTTTGTGCACATGTGTTTGAGTGTGCCAGAATCTAAGTACAACGTGGGGGAGTCAGTTCTCTCTTTCCATCGTGTCGGTCCCGGGGATCGAACTTATGTCATTAAGGCTTGGCATCAATCCCCTTTCCCCACTGAGCCGTCTTGCCAGAACTATGCTTTAGTAAGATAGTTCTGAGCTGAGCATGTAGCTGGGCTAGCATGCTTGAAGCCATGGGTTCTGTTCCCAGCACTTGGAAGGTGTATGGTGAGTTCGAGGCCAACCTGAGCTATGGGAGACCTTGTCAGAAACAAGGAGGGTGTGGGGGGGTGGAAAGAGAGAGAGGTCAAAAGATGAATCTGATGGTGTTGCCACCCTGAGCCAATAACCAGGGGTCCGGGTGGGGGTTGCCCTGCCCTGGCGCTTTGGAGCCTGCTGCCTTGCATCTCACGCCTACCCTTCTCTTGGCTCCTCCTCCTCCCTCCCCTTAAGGAAGCCTTGCCCTTGGCCCTGGAGACACAGAAGTGAGCGGTCTTGCGTTCTTGACAGCTTTGCTTTCTGAGGAAGTCAAACCTTAGCCCTGTGGCTGATGACATCCACCTCCAAAATTAGCAACTCCCCCCACCCGCCCTCTGCCCCTGCTTACGCCAACACCCTGTGGTCAGAGCAGGGAGGATCCACCCTGCCCCCGGCCTTGTTGGTGTGACATTTCCTGGCCTGCCGAGGGTGACCATACCCTTTACTACTGGTTTGCTTTGTCTCCTGCTTGTGCGTGTGTGTGTGTGTGTGTGTGTGTGTGTGTGTGTGTGTGTGTGTGTGTGTGTGTGTGTAGATATGCTGGCACATGTGTGTGGAAGCCAGAGGACAGCCTTAGATGACATTTGTTCCTCATCCACCCCATTTCTTTGAGACATGGTCTTTCACTGGGTTGGAGCTCTCCAAACTAGCTGGCCAGGGAGGCCCAGGTACCCACCACCTCCATTTCCTCCATGCTCGGATTACAAGTGTATGTCACCATCCCATCCTTTTAAATGGATGCTGAGGACTAAACTTGGGACCTCATGGTTTCCCCGCTGAGCCATCTCCCCAGCCCTTTTTTTCTATGCTCCACCCACCCCCCTTTCCTACCCCGACTCTTGACATACAGGTCTTGAATTCACTGTGTAGCCGAGGGTGGCTTTGAACTCCTGGCACCCCTGCCTCCACCTCCTCAGTGCTGGGATGACAGGCGTGTGCGTCAGTACATCCAGGTACAATTTTAATATCAGTGAGGCCTGCATTTTCTGTTGCCTGGTTATGTTGGGCCCCAAACTGGGGGGCATTGGCATTAGGCAGCATGTTCTCATCTGAGGAAATGACTGTGCCCTCCTTCCCAGGCATCTGGTTTGCTTTCTGTGATGAACACTGTAACCACAGAGCAGCGAGGCTTACCATAGAGGGAAGACAGGAACCCAAGGCAGGAACTTGGAGGCAGGAACTGAAACAAAGGCCACAGAGGAACACTTCTTACTGGCTCGTTCTCCTGGCTTTCTCTTGTTCTTCCTTCTTTTATTTTTAATTTTAAATGTATGGGTGTTTTGGTTATATTTGTGTATGTGTGCCACATCCATGCTTGCTGCCCAAAGAGAGCCAGGAGGGGGCATTGGATCCCCTGGAACTTGAGTTCGGTGCTGGGAACCAAACTCTGGTGCTCTGGAAGAGCAGCCAGTGCTCTTAACTGCTGAGCCATCCCTTCAGCCCCACTTTCTTGTAAACCCAGGCCCACTTGCCTGGGCCCACCTGCCAACAGTGGGCGGGGCCCTCCCACAGCAATCAAGGAAAAGCACGCCCACAGGCCAATCTGCTGGAGGCATTTCCTCAGCTGACTGAGGCGCCTTCTTCCCAGGTGATTCTAGCTGAATTAAGCTGCAGACAGCCAAGTAGCCAGGAAGGATAGAGGGAGGATCGGATGAACTTGGTGCTCTGTAGAGATCTGGGTTCAAAGTGTGACTGCTGTTCACAAGCTGGGCCATCTCATTAACTTTTGCTGTGACACACTACCTGGCAAAGGTGCTTCGAAATGAATGGTTTGTTTGCACATCACAGCCCATCTTGGTGTGTGGGGTGGGGTAAGTCAGGGTGGAGCAGCTGGTCAGATGACATCCGCAGTCCCGCAGTCAGGACGCAGGGATGCCGGTGAGGGGTAGGGAGGCACTGGTGCTCAGCTCACTTTCTCGTTTCTATTCAGCTGGGAGCCCCAGCCCATGGGCTGGTGTGAACCGCATCCAGGGAGTGTCTTGTTTTCCCACCTTGATTAACCCAATCTATATATTTCCTCACAGACATGCCCGGAACTGTGTTTCATAGTGATTTGAAACCCAGTTGTGACGTTATGTGCCTGGTCTTACTGTAGCTTGTTATGTTTTGTTTGGTGGTGGATCACGGGAGTAGAGGGGAGAGGCTGGGGGAGGGGAGAAAGGGGAAACTGGTCAAGGTGAGGACCCTTGTGCTTCCCTACATCCCTCCCCACCTCCCACCCCCTCTCCCGCTCCCCTAGCTTGGTTTCCTCTTTGCCCCTGAAGATGCTGTCCCTGGAAGTTTGCACAGCCCTTACTTTCTGAGCCACCCGTGCCCATCCACTAGACCTGGTGACTCCCAAGTGTGCAAACACATTATGAGTGAAACAAGCCAACTCTGACCCACCACGTCTTTCCAGCTAGGTCCCCTTTGCTCTGCCTCAGGAAAGCAGCAAAAATACCGCTGAGCCCTAGGGAGCCGCGGGCAGTTCCTTCCTCCTGGTCTTTCACGGCCTCTAAGAGGGACCGTTTATTTAGTCCTTGAAGGGACCCAAGCGACCCCAGTTGCATTACATGCATTAAAGAAATGTGTGGGTGAATGCAGAAAAGACTTGGCACCGCTTCTCCGAGTTTGAAGGAGACCAAAGACTTGGGGTTGCCCCTGCAGACTTACTGAGATTGAGATTACTCCTCATCTTGGGTGAGAGTGGTGTTGAGTAGCTGCCTGGGCTGTGCGGGCTCCATAGTTAGAGGCCACATGGGAGGGCAGCTCTTTTTCTGCGCCTTATGTAACAGATGTGGTTTTGTGTAAATCACACTTCTGTAAATGCAACCCAATTTTAAATGTACTAACGGAGATTGCTATTTAAAGGCATGTGATGCAGTCTCTTTTGTAAGGTGAATAAGTACTCTCTTAGTTTTCGCTCGGTGTCAATTCCTATTTTCCATGAAGAAAAGTTACATTTACTTAAAAAGAAAAAAAAAAAAAGAGGGTGTGCTCATACTTGTTGAGTTTTTTCCCCCTTGAGACAGGGTTTCTCTGTATAGCCCTGGCTGTCCTGGGCCTCACTCCATAGATTAGGCTGGCCTTGAACTCACAGAGTTCTGATTAGAGGCTTGCGTCACCACCGCCTGGCTGCTTCTTGTCAGTCTTTAGCTGGGGTCTTTCCTCACGTGTGGAATGTTCTTCTGTGGCATGGGGGTACATGCCTGTAACCCCAGCTAGTTTAGAGGACGAGACAGGAGAATGAAGAGTTCCAGACTGGGCCGGGCGTGGTGGCGCACGCCTTTAATCCCAGCACTTGAGGCAGAGGCAGGCGGATTGCTGTGAGTTCGAGGGCCAGCCTGATCTAAAAAATGAATCTAGGACAGCCAGGGCTACACAGAGTTCCAGACTGTGGGGCTGGGAATGTGGTTCAGTTGGCAGAGCGCTTGCATGGTTCTGGGCACGATCTGAAAGGCTGCACTCAACCAGGCATGATGGCGGATGCTAACAATCCCAGCATTCATTCGGGAGGTGGAGGCAACTGGAGGATCAACAGTTTGAGGTCATTCTTGGTTAAGCATAGCAGGTTCCAGGCTAGCCTGAACTACATAGCAGTGTGAAAGCCAGAAAAGGAAAAAATAAATAAATAAATAAAAGGAGGTGTGACATGTGTGGTTTCCCCTGGAGCATAAGTCATAGACTGACGAGACCCCAGGAGCCTCTGTTTTGTTACGTTGTAGAATGTGACTGCTGTGAATGTGGCCGTGGAGGGTGACAAGACTGGATGATGTGACAAGACTGGATGATGTGTATATGGGAGGGTGGGGGCTAGAGTTTAGGCCTCTGGAATGTTCCCCTCCCAGCGTGTCACCTATCGTGATAATGCCTTAAATGGGAGCCAGGTCATCCAGCCACTACCTGACTTCCTAAAGAATAGCCTGCAGAGAATGCCGCCTCTGTAGGCATCACACTGGGGTAGGTCTGTGTGAGGGCCCATTCTTACTGAGGGCAGCAGTGCATCCTAGGGGCCTGGCAGATGGTATCTGAGCAGCCAGTACAGACTGTTTCCCTGAAGACAAGAAAGAGGTCAATTTGTTTGGAAGCTGTTCGGGTCTATGTTGTCTTCATTGGGTTCTTGTTCTCGGTTGTCTGACAGGTGTGTCCTTTTGACTCTTGACTGGGTCAAAAATGACCAGACATCTGCTAGTAGGAAGAGTTGAACTCTTCGTTCTTTGTGGTGCTGAGGGTGGAACCCTAGGCTTGGCCCATACTAAGAAAATGCTCTCCAGCTGAGCCACACTCCAGCCCCTCACTGGGGGATTCTAAGCAGGGGCTCTACCACTGAGTCACACCTCCTGCCCCTCACTGGGGGATTCTAGGCAGGGGCTCTACCACTGAGCCACACCGCCTGCCCCTCACTGGGGGATTCTAGGCAGGGGCTCTGCCACTGAGCTACACACCCCAGCCCCTCACTGGGGGATTCTAGGCAGGTGCTCTACCACTGAGTCACACCTCCTGCCCCTCACTGGGGGATTCTAGGCAGGGGCTCTACCACTGAGCCACACCGCCTGCCCCTCACTGGGGGATTCTAGGCAGGGGCTCTGCCACTGAGCTACACACCCCAGCCCCTCACTGGGGGATTCTAGGCAGGTGCTCTACCACTGAGTCACACCTCCTGCCCCTCACTGGGGGATTCTAGGCAGGGGCTCTACCACTGAGCCACACCCCAGCCCCTCACTGGGGGATTCTAGGCAGGTGCTCTACCACTGAGCCACACCCCAGCCCCTCACTGGGGGAGTCTAGGCAGGGGCTCTACCACTGAGCCACACCCCAGCCCCTCACTGGGGGATTCTAGGCAGGTGCTCTACCACTGAGCCACACCGCCTGCCCCTCACTGGGGGATTCTAGGCAGGGGCTCTACCACTGAGCCACACCCCAGCTCCTCACTGGGGGATTCTAGGCAGGGGCTCTACCACTGAGCCATACCCCCAGCCCCTCACTGGGGGATTCTAGGCAGGTGCTCTACCACTGAGCCACACCCCAGCCCCTCACTGGGGGATTCTAGGCAGGGGCTCTGTCACTGAGCTACACACCCCAGCCCCTCACTGGGGGATTCTAGGCAGGTGCTCTACCACTGTGCCATGCCCCAGCCCCTCACTGGGGGATTCTAGGCAGGTGCTCTACCACTGAGCCACACCCCAGCCCCTCACTGGGGGATTCTAGGCAGGTGCTCTACCACTGAGCCACACCCCAGCCCCTCACTGGGGGATTCTAGGCAGATGCTCTACCATGGAGCCACACCCCAGCCCCTCACTGGGGATTCTAGGCAGGTGCTCTACCACGGAGCCACACCCCAGCCCCTCACTGGGGATTCTAGGCAGGTGCTCTACCACGGAGCCACACAACCAGCCCCTCACTGGGGCATTCTAGGCAGGTGCTCTACTGTTGGGCCATGCTTCCACCCTTAGCAACATCATTCTTGCTACTTTATTGAGAGCTGACTCTGTGTGGGTAGAGATAAAGTTCAGATTCTACAGTAATAAGGGTGTGAGGTAGGGGTGCCTGTTGTGGAATTAGAATAAGAGTTAGGAAGGCAGAGGATGTTTGGGAGGGAGAAGTGGCTGGCCTTGGCATTGCTGGGCTTGCAGCAAGTACTTCCTGCCTCAGTCACGGGACAGAGGGTCACTGGTGAATCAGCTCTCTGAGGGATGGAGCTAGAACCCGAGAGCTTCCTGTGCCACCCCTCTCAGCTCTCTCCCTACTTTATTTTGTGGATTGTTGGTGTGAAGGTACTGTGGGTCCTTCCCGGAGGAGAGAGAAGCGAAGCTCCCACCAGCCTTGGAAATGGGGTGTGGCAGAGGCCGTGAAGAGGGAAGAGGGCAGTTGGGAGGACAGGGTGGTTTGAGGGCAGACACAACCCAGCCCTGTCCATCTGGAACGACTTCTGCAGAAGCCCAGGCGACGGATACGGTCAGCAGTGTGGAAATCGTTATCTCAGGCTGTGCCTCACTCGTCTGCCTTTGTCACCAAATCCCTGACACAGAGCTTAAGGCTCAACGGTCTGTTTTGGCTCACGGTTTTGAGAAGACACAGTCCCACCTTGATGGGAAAGTGTAGCTGAGTTCACAACGGCAGGAACTGTGGTCAGGACCCCTCCTCTCAGTGTGGACCACAGAGCAGAGAGATCAGATTGAAAGTGGAGCTGGGCTATATAACCTCAAGGTTATGACGCCCAACACCCAGGGACTACTTCCTCCAGGAAGACCTCATCTCCACCCCATTCAACAGATTGGCTTCGGGAAGGAAGACGGTTCCTTTTCTGTTGCTGTTTAAAAAAAAAAAAAAAAGAATCTAAGAAAGGCAACTTAAAGGAGAAAGGGTTTATTCTAGCACACGCCATCATTGTAGGGAAGGCATGACTGACAGGAACAGAATCCCGTTGCTGAGCTATAATGGTTCAAGGCTGGCCCCCGCCTCCTGAGGACCCCAACCTTCCCAAACAGTGCCACCAGCTGGGGACCAGTATTTTTTGCACATAAGCCCCATGGGGGATATTTTTTCACAGCATAGCAGACTGAGTGTGGCCACTCGCAGAAGGACTTTGGGACAGTAGTGAGTGTAAAGATGATGGAGAGATTGCAGGGCCTCGTCCAGGCAGATGGCCCAATGAGTGATGCTGTCAAGAGGGTCTAGAATGACCTGGAAGGCCAGCTCCCCGGCCTGTGTGTGAGGCCTGGAGTGTCTAGAGTAGATGGATTACAGCGGGAGAGACCCGCCCTGAATGTACGTGTCGCCAATCCCACGAGGCCGTTCAGAAGCACACTACATACGTGGGGTCACCACTAGCTCACGCCGGCTTTCCATTCATCCCTAGCTTGACTCCTGTTTGTCCCTGCTCGGGGTTTACTGAGTATTTTCTGTCAAACAGAAGCAAGCAAGAGAAACAGAAAAGCAGGAAGGGGAAGAGGAAAAGAAAAATGGAAAAGGAAATGGGAGAAGGGGAGAGGAAACAAAAACAATTAGGAGAAGCGTGAGGCACAAACACTTTGCTTTTTTCTGTTTTCTTTTCTTTTTCCTTTTTTGTTTTTGTTTTTCTTTTTTCTTTTTTCTTTTTCTTTTTCTTTTTTTTTTTTTTTTTTTTTGGTTTTTCGAGACAGGGTTTCTCTGTGTAGCCTTGGCTGTCCTGGACTCACTTTGTAGACCAGGCTGGCCTCGAACTCACAGCGATCCGCCTGCCTCTGCCTCCTGAGTGCTGAGATTAAAGGCGTGTGCCACCACGCCCGGCTTTGTTTTTGTTTTTCAAGACAGGGTTTCTCTGTGTAGCCTTGACTGTCCTGGAGTTTCTTTGTAGACCAAGTTGCCCTCAAACAACTCACAGCAATTTGCCTTCCTCTTCCTGGGCAGAGATTAATCCCTGTGCTGGGATTACAGGTGTGTGCCACCATACCCAGCTTTCTCTTCTTTTCTTTGTATCGTATTTTGCCTACATTCACTTCTGTTCACCGTGTGTGTGGTTGCCTCCTGAAGAGACCAGAAGAGGGCACTGGATCGCATGGAACTGGAGTTTTGGATAGCTGTGAGCCACTGTGTAGGTGCTGGGAGTCAAACCTGGGTCTTCTGGAAGAGCAGCCAGGCTCTTGACCACTGAGCCGTCTTTTGAGCCCCCTCTTTTTATTTTTATGTAATATGAGAATTGAACTGAGGGTCTACTGCATGCAAAACAGGTACTTAGCCAGCCCCCAGGTGATTCTAGGTAGGGGCTATGACTCCCAGCCCCTCACTGGGGTGTTCTAGACAGGTGCTCTACCACTGAGCCACACCTCAGCCCCTCACTGGGGGATTCTAGGCAGGTGCTCTACCACTGAGCCACACCCTAGCCCCTCACTGGGGGATTCTAGGCAGGTGCTCTACCACTGAGCCACACCCCAGCTCCTCACTGGGGGATTCTAGGCAGGTGCTCTACCACTGAGTCACACCCCAGCCCCTCACTGGGGGATTCTAGGCAGGTGCTCTACCACTGAGCCACACCCCAGCCCCTCACTGGGGGATTCTAGGCAGGTGCTCTACCACTGAGCCACACCCCAGCCCCTCACTGGGGGAGTCTAGACAGGTGCTCTACCACTGAGCCACACCCCCAGCCCCTCACTGGGAGATTCTAGGTAGGTGCTCTAACACTGAGCTACAGCAGTAACTCCTTTTTAAATTTTTAAACATTTCTTGTACTTTGTCTTCTGTCTCTTCCCCGCCCCTCCCCTTTTCTTTTCTTCCTTCCCTTCCTTTCCCTTTCTTTCTTTCTTTCTTTCTTTCTTTCTTTCTTTCTTTCTTTCTTTCTTTCTTTCCTCAGCAGTTGGTCTTCCTCTGGCCCCTTGCCTCAGCTACATCTTGCTTCAGGGCACATCCTCTCTGCTTACTCCTGCTATGGAGCCTTGGCAAGCTAGCCTGGCCTTGGTAGCTCCTAAGGCTGGGCTGCTGCCCAGAGCTGTGCACGTGCCTGGACAATGCCCTGTCAGCCCCGCAAGCCTGCCCAGGCTCCACTGCCCTCTCTAGTAGAAAGGTCCAGAAACTTCCCATTGGTCACATCCAGGATAGTCGGCCTGGAGGGAGCCTGTAAATAGAGAGGACCAGAGAGGGAGGAAGAGAACTTGAGAGAAAGCCTCCCTTCCTGCGGTGCCCGCTGATAATTGGCTCTCGGGGACCAGCTGGGGACACAAGGGCCAGCTGGGCCAGGAAGTGTGGGACAATGCGGTTCTTTCAGGAGAACCACTGCTGGCCTTAGGTCCCGTGTGACTCCAGCGGAGTAAAGAGAACAGCGCGTTCTCAGAGGATGTTCTCAAACCTAGACCCCCCTCCAGAGGTGAGACCCAGAGCCCCCCAACTTCCACCCTCTCTGCCCCGGGAGCACCACCCCCACCCCCTGCTCGCACTGGCATCTGCCTGCAGGAAAAAAACAAAAAACAAAAAACAGCCATCCAGACCAAATGGTTTCCCTCAGTGGCTGGGCATCGACGGAATGCTGTTGGGGAGCAGTAAGGCCTGGGGATTTTATCCCGTCCTGTTTCAGAAGGTGTGGGGCCAGACAGAAGGAGAAACCAGAGCCTAAGCCGTGTGTGTGTGTGTGTGTGTGTGTGTGTGTGTGTGTGTGTGTGTGTATGTGTGTGTGTGTGTGTGTGTGTGTGTGTGTTGTATGTTCATGTGGATGTGTGATGTATAGATGTGTGTGGGTTTGTGTGTTGTATGTTCGTGTGTGTGTGCGTGGATGTGTGATGTGTAGATGTGTTTGTGCAGGGGTGTGTGTGTGTGTGTGTGTGTGTGTGTGTCTGTGTGTCTGTGTGTGTCTGTGTCTGTATGTAGGCCAGAGGTCAACTTCTAGTGCCTTCTTTGGTTGCTCTCTGTCTTGTTTTTTCAGACTTTCACTGAACCCGGAGCTCTTCTGACCTGTGAGCTCCAGGGATCTGCCTGTCTCTGCCTCTGTGTTGTGTTTCCTCGAAGGGGTAATGAAGTTAGGAGGTACCTGCCACATCTGGATTTTATGCGGGTGCAGGGGATTCAACCTGGGGTTCATGCTTGCACGGCATCTTCCTCAGCCTGTTCCCCCCCCCTCCCTTTCTTTTTCAAGACATGGTTACCCTGTGTAGCCCTCGCTGTTCTGGACCTGGCTTTGTAGACCAGGCTGGCCTTGAACTCAGTTTGCAGCAGTCTGCTCTGTGGCCTCTGTGGATTGGACCCAGGTTGGCAGGCTTAGCAACAAGCACTTTTTACTGCTGAGCCTTCACACCAGCCCCGAAACGTAGCCTTTGTGATAAGGGTAGATATAGGAGCATGTGTGACGTAGGATGGGACATGAGGGTGTCATCTGAGCAAACTGGTCCTAATGGGACGTCTGCCTCAGAACCATAAAAGTGACTGGCATCCTGAGGGCTCTGGGTGAACCCAGAGCTGCCCCTACCCGTGACAGAATTGCCTAGCATGGCCTTGAACTCACTCTGTAGCCCAGGCGGGCCTTGAACGTAGCACCCCCATGTTTCAGCTGGGATTACAGGCCAGCAACCTCCAAGCCTGGCCACATCACAGCTTGTTGTAAAGAGACCTGTCTGAGCCAGACGTGGTGGTGCATATTTGTTAATCCTAGCAGCAGGAACACTGACGCTGGAGGAGTGTGCGTTCAAGGTCAGCCTGGACTAGTGAGATCCTGTCTCAAAGCTGGGGAAGGGGGCGGGGGGGACGCTGGGGATACGGCGCAGTTGGTGGATCACTTGCCTAGTGTGCGTGAGGGCTGTGGATTCCAGCTAAGCACCAGCTAACACAGGGCACGGTGGTGCGTGGTGGTGGGCTATCCTAGCCCTTAGGAGGTGGAGGCAGATCAGAAGGTCAAAGTCATCCTCTGCTGCATAGCGAGTTCAAGGCCAGCCTGGGACAAAGGAGACTCTGTCCCAACAAAACAGAAAACTGGAGAGTGTGGACGCTGAGACCTGCCTTGGGCCTCAGGGCCCCGAGTGGCCGTGTTGGTTACAGAAGCTGAGCTGTAGCCAAGAACCATGGCAAGGCCTCTGATTCATAGGCTCCTCCACACTGGTTAATATTGCCAGGACAGTGTCAGGTACACTGGCAACACTGAAGGAGCTCTTGTGAGTACACACACACACACGCGCGCGCGCGCGCGCGCGCGTGCATGCGGGCGCGCACCCTAGCTACAGGAGCAGATATGGGGTAACATCTAGGTCAGGTAGGCTTACAAGTGCCCCAAGTGATTAGTATTTTCATTTTACATTTACTTACTCTGTGTGTGTGTAGAGAAAGAGAGAGAGAGAGAGAGAGAGAGCGAGAGCGAGCAGGAGTGACGTATAGTGACGTATTTGTGTACATGTGTGAAGGTCAGAGGTCAGTTTTTTTTTTTAAGATTAATTCATTATGTATTATGTTCTGCCTGCATGTAAAACCTGCAGGCCAGAAGACACCATGTCTAATTATAGATGGTTGTGAGCCACCATGTAGTTGCTGGGAATTGAACTCAGGACCTTGGGATGAGTAGCTAGTGAGTGCTCTTAACCTCAGCCATCTCTCCAGCCCTGGAGGTCAGTTTTTTGGAGTCAGTTCTCTCCTACCATGCAGGTCGAGGGGATTAGTGGTAGCTCGTTTAACCCACTGAGCCATCTTGCTGGTTCGGGAGTTAGTATCTGTTGTCAACCTGGCAGGACCTAGGACCATCAGAGACCAGCCCTTGCACCTGTCTGTGAGGGAATTTCTGGGTTGAGTTAATTTAGATGGGACAGCAGCATCCTATTGGCCTGAATCAAAAGAAGTGAGCTGAGCAGCAGCATCTGTCTCTCTCTGCTTCCCGCCTGTGGATGCCATGTGACCAGGTGCCTCATGCTCATGCCTCTAAATGCCTTCTCCGCCATGATGGACTGTGAGCCCTCAGACTGTGAGCTATCATTGGCCCTTTCTCCCTTATGTTGCTTTTGTTAAGTATTTGTCTCAGGAATGAGAAACTCAACTAAAACATGGCTTCCTCCCCAAATCCAGCGCTAGACCATGTCCTTCTCAGTTGTGCTGACCCCAGCCTTGGAGGCAGCGACCCCGTAATTGCAACGCTAGTAACACCTCATTTACAGCAAGCCCCAGCACCAGTCACACTGTCCTTATATCTGTGAACCTCTCCCACACAGTGGTGACCTCATCTGGCTTTAACCTGTCAGTCTTTCTTTCTCACCATCAAGACGAGAGGTGATTGACAGGTGACGTGACCTAGATTCTGCCACTGATTTGCTCCAGGGAATGAGGGGTCAATGGTTGGTGGTAGCTGAGTAGAAAAAGATTGTGACTGCGAGAAGAAACCCCCAACTGTCCGTCACACAGCTTTTTAGTTTTATTTGTTTTGAGGCAGGGTCCCATGTAGCCCAGGCTGGCCTTGAGTGCCCTAAGGAGCTTAGGATGCCTCTGAAGAAGATCAAGGGATCCTCCTGCCTCTACCTCCAAAGTATTAGGATTATAGATATGCCACCAGGTACCACGCCATCACCTGCTTTTGAAAGTGAAGATTTAGGGTGCTGGGGTGTAGCGCAGTTAGAAGAGCGTTTGCCTAGTACACGTGAAGTTTGGGGTCCCAGCACCATTATAAATCAGGACTGGAAACACTCAGGAGGTACAAGCGGAAGGATCAGAAGTTCAAGGTCATTCCTGGCTGTATTAACCAAGTTGGAAGCAGGACAGTCCAGTAGTGTGTGTGTGTGTGTGTGTGTGTGTGTGTGTGTGTGTGTGTGAGTGTGGGTGTGTGTGTGTGTGTGTGTGTGTGAAAGGTTTAAAAAATAAATTAGAAGCCGGGAGGTGGTGGCGCACGCCTCTAATCCCAGCACTGGGGAGGCAGAGGCAGGTGGATCGCTGTGAGTTCGAGGCCAGCCTGGTCTACAAAGTGAGTCCAGGACAGCCAAGGCTACACAGAGAGACCCTGTCTCGAACTCCCACCCTACCAAAAAAAAAAAAATTAGAAAAACAAAATTTCTTAAAAAGATGTTTCTGTGTATGGATGCTTTGCGTGTATGTCTGGGCTTTGTGTATGTACTTGGTACCCACAGAGACAGAAAGGGGCATCGGATCCCCTGGAGCTAGAGTTACAAGTGGTTGAAAGACACCGTGTGGGTGCTGGGGATTGAACCTGGGTCCATCGTAAGAACAGCCAGCGCTCTTAACCACTGAGCCATCTCTCCAGCTCCAAACAAAACATTTTCACTATGTATTCTAGCTCCTGAGAACCTACTCTTTAGATATAAAAACATCAGTTAATATGACTGTGTGGAGCTAGGCCTGGTGGGGCATGCCCGCGATCCCATTTACTCTAGGAAACTGAGATGGGGTGGCAGGGGAGCCGGAAGGGTCTTAGATCAATAGCTGTCTGGGGTGCAGCATTTGTTCAAGGGCTGCCTAAGCAACTTAGTGAGACTTTGCCTCAAAAATCTAAAAGTAAGTGCTGGGCGCTGGTGGGGTGGTAGCACAGGCCTTTAATCCCAGCGCTTGGAAGGCAGAGGCAGGCTCATATAAGTAAAACAAAGAGGGCATAGTCCACCCAGACAATGAGTGAAATAAATAAATGTAATTTTAAAAAAAAAACTTTTTAGAAAAGACAAACAGGGCTGGAGAGATGGCATAGAGGTTAAGAGCACTGACTGCTCATCCAGAGGTCCTGAGTTCAAATCACAGCACCCACATGGTGGCTCACACCCATCTACAATGTGATCTGATGCCCTCTTCTGGCCTGCAGGTGTACATGCAGGCAGAGCACTGTATATATAATAAATAAAGCTTTAGGAAAAAAAAAAAGACAAACAACAATGACTTGGGAGGTGGCTTGGCAGTTAAAAGCATGAACTGTTCTTTTTAAAAAAGATTTATTTATTTAATATTATGTATATAGTGTTCTACTTGCATGCACACCTGCAGAAGAGGGCACCAATGGTTCTGAGCCACCGTGTGGTTGCTGGGAGTTGAACTCAGGACCTCTGGAAGAGCAGTCAGTG
This sequence comes from Acomys minous, assembly GCF_964271855.1. NCBI lineage: Eukaryota > Metazoa > Chordata > Mammalia > Rodentia > Muridae > Acomys > Acomys minous. The sequence continues at coordinate 73,989,918 of NC_140498.1, forward strand.
CCCTTAACCTCTGAGCCATCTCTCCAGCCCCCATAAGTACTGTTCTTGTAGAGTACTTACTGGAGTTCAGTTCCCAGTGTTCACATCAGGCGGCTCACAACTGATCCCAACACCCCCTGACCTCCTCCAGCACCTATACTCATGTGCACATACCCACAATCAGACAGGCACATACATGCACTTTTTTAAAAAGAAATGAATAAATCTTTTTTAAAATGTTAACAGCTGGACGTGATGGTGCACACACGGGAGGCAGATGCAGACAGATCGCTGAGAGTTCGAGGCCAGCCTGGTCTACAAAGTGAGTCCAGGACAGCCAAGACTACACAAAGAAACCCTGTCCTGAAAAACCAAAAACAACAAAATAGCCTAGATACTATGATGCCGTTTAGCATTTATGCACATTGCTAACGTGTTCATGTTCAAATTAACAAGAGAGTCGTGATTTTTGAAAACAACGGGGAAGGAGTAATTTCATGTCGTTCTGCGCGATTAAGGAAGGAAAGGTGATTGGCCCTCAAGCTGGAAGACCCCAAGAGTGGATGGGGGGCTAAGGAAACCCCACGGACGTTTTGTTTCATGTATTATTTGGGGGAGAAGTACTTGCCACAGATCTTGTGTGAGGGTCAGGGGACACCTCTACAGATTGGGCTGTCCCATTCCGTCATCATGGAGGTCCTGGGAATGGCACCCCAGTTGTCAGCACCTTTACTTGCCACAGCCCCCCCTGGGTGGGAAGGTTTACAAGCGGCAGAGGGGTGGCAGGCGGGTCTCAGGCCACAGTGGCTCCCTGACATCAGCGTCTCTTCCTCTTGTACTCTGAGGAATAATGTTTCCCTGGGGATGAAGAAGCCTTCCTTTGTGTGGCCCCTTAATTACCATGCCGTTGTGCCAAGCCAGCGCGTAGCAGGCGGGTGCAGCAGCTGGGCACAGCCAATGCCAGGCAGCAAAGCGCGCTCCCTTGGGACAGCTGGTCTGGGAGTGCTGCCCACCTCAGCACTGCCCGCCCCCCCACCCCATCCCTCCAACCCCCCAAGATGGGTACTCCAGAGGGTCTAGAGCCCTGAGACCATCCAGGACCCTTAGCAACACCGAGGGTCATTGGAGGAGGGGGATGGGCGTGGGAGGGAGGAGGAAGGGGCGGGAAGTTGGGAGGGTCTCAGTCCCTCTTAAAGGCTTATTTATTTCATCCCCTTCCCCCTCCCCCATCTTGTTTTCGCAGACCGTCAGCGTCAATAAGGCCATTAATACGCAGGAAGTGGCCGTGAAGGAAAAACATGCCAGGAATATCCTTTTGGACTGGATCCTTGGGAGGCCGACCCTGGAAGGGGGTCAAATGGTGGGAACTGAGGTCAGGAGGAGGCTTCTCGTGCGGCAACAGGAAGAGTAACCCTTGCCAGGGACAGGAGCCTGTGGATGGAAGCCACTTCTGGGTCTGATATCGCTGCAGACCCAGAGAGCACGAGCACCAGGTACCCCAGCCTGGCAGTGTCTAGGGGTCCTGGGACCCCATCCAGCCCAGGCCTTTTCTAGTTAGTTAGATAAATTTATTTTAAGACCGAGTCTCATGTAGCCCAGGCTGGCCTCAGATTCACTATGTAGCTAAGGATAACCTTGAACTCCTGACTTCCCGAGTGCTGGGATGATAGGCAGATACCACCAATGCTCAGTTTTTGTGCAGTATTGGGGTGAAACCTGGTTGGGGTGGGGTTCATGCATACTGTGCAAATTGCTCACCAACTGGGCTATGTTCAATGTTTTTATTTGCTTATTTATTGTATGCATTATGGTTATGGTGTTTTGCCTGCATATGTGACTAATGCACCACGTGCCTGGAGTCTACATGTTGGCCAGAAGAGGGCATTGGATCCTCTGGGACTGGAGTTACAGACAGCTGTGAGCTGTTACCTGGGTGCTGGGAATGGAACCAGAATCCAAGAACAACAGCTGGTGCTCTTAACCACTGAACCATCTCTCCAGCCTTCATTGGTTTCTTTGATTGTTCTTTCCCCCTCCCCCCAAGACATGGTTTCTCTGTGTAACCTTGGCTGTCCTGAACTCACTTTGTAGACCAGGCTGGCCTCGAACTCACAGCGATCCACCTGCCTCCACCTCCCGAGTGCTGGGATTAAAGGCGTGAGCCACCACCGCCTGACCAGCCTCCATTGTTTATTGATGAGTTGCAAGGGTGGTGGTTTTAAGATAAGGCTTCATTGTGTCCTCCAGGATGGCCCCCAAGTTGAGATTCTCTCGCCTCAAGGTCCCACTGGGATTGCAGGTGTGTGTCACCAGGTCCAGCTTATACTCTCCCTTTAAAAATATCTAAGAAAGCTTCCCGGGCTGGCTCAGCACACAGAGGCCTGTGCCTTGTGAGGCAGGCCTGAACCCACAGTGAGAGAAAGATGCTCAATGTCCTCCCACATCTACACATGTGCCACAGCACACTCCCCTGACACGCACACAGGCATGGCACACGCGTGAACAGTGATCGAAATCAAAGCAAAAGGGAAAGAGGAACTAACGGGGTGGTGTGGCTCACACCTTAATTCCCAGCACTCAGGAGGCAGAAGCAGGTGGATCTCTGTGAGCTCCAGGCCAGGCTGGTCTACAGAGCGAGTTCTAGGACAGCCAGGGGCTACTCAGAGAAACCCTGTCCCGACAGCAAAAACCAACCACCCAAACAAGAAAGTGAAAGAGGAAACCTCGTGTGAAAAATGTTGGCAATGGTCCCAAGAGTCCCATCCCACAGCTGGCTGACCCAGAGATGATAAGCCAAGACCAACCCTGGTCCCAGGGCCACATGTGCAGATTACAAAGGGATTCACTCTCTCAAGACACTTCCGCTTCTGGGGACCATGGTGGCACATGCCTGCAATCTCAGCCACTGGAAGGAAACAGCAGGGTGAGTGCTATGAGTCGGAGGCCAGCCTGGGCTACAGAGTGATGCTGTCTCATTGATACCAAAAACAGGGCAGGGGTCTGGGGATGTGGTTCAGATGGCAGAACTCTTGCTTAACATGCACAGAGCCCTCGGTCCCAGCCCAAGCATCACATAAATCTGTAACCTCAGAAGTCTGGAGGTGGAGACAGGAGGATCAGAAGTTAACATACTAAGTTTCAGGATAGCCTGGGCTACTTAAATGCTGACCCTGTCTCAAAAAGATATGTGGTGGGGGGCCAGTGAGATGGCTCAGCAGATATAAAGGAGCTTGCCGCCAAGCCTGAAGACCTGAGTTCAATCCTTAAGACCCCAAGTGGAACTGATTCCAACAAGTTGCCCTCTGATTTCTTTGCATGTACCTGGGCAGATGACAGTTCTATTTTAGGGGAAACTTATAAAATAGGGAACGAGGTATTTTCTTCCAAGCTGCCAGGGCAAAGCTGTAGAACCCAGGTGGTGGGGGGTGGGGTGTCTTGCCAGTGAGCAGTGTCCCTGCTCCATAACCTCATCCACGAAGCCTTTGTTTTCCCTGACTCCCCTCACCATGCATTCTGGGCACCCACCATGAGAAAGGGGCACAGACCTTTTGGTCTGTGGTCAACCGACTGCCTCTCTCCAGCAACGCCATGCTGTGCTGGAAGTTCTGCCACGTATTCCACAAACTCCTCCGAGATGGACATCCAAACGTGAGTTCCTGGGGCTGCAGGGGAGGCCAGGGGCACATGCGGGGACAGTGAAGCCCAGTTTCTGCTCCTGCCAGTGAGCAGAGGCAGGAATCGAAGCTTTAAAGATAAGTTTTTGTGTGTGTGTGTGTGTGTGTGTGTGTGTGCGTGCGCGTGCGCACGTGTGCCACATGTGTCCAGGTGTCTGACAAGGCCACAAGAGGGCATCTCTTCGGCCCCTGGAATTGAATCTTTGAAACTATTTTATTCAAGAGAGCCAGGAATTGGAGAAGATCGTGTCTTCTGGCTCATCGTAAGCCAGCAGATTAGAGGGAAGGGGGTGGAGTCCAAGGCTGTCAATCATTTCAGGATTCAGCCTTGCCCCTTTGGTCAGTCGCCCAGCCACGTTTCTGATCATAAAAATCCCACTTGCGACATCCCTGCCTCTCTCATCAGACCTTGCACTCTTCCCTCGCTCTGTGGATGTCTGGGCTGAAATGTTCCTTGAAATACTTTGTCAAGTTAGTGTCATTGGGAACAAACTGTGTCTGCGTAAGGCCAGTAACGTTGTTCAGGCACTGGTTACTTCTAACAATATGGCGTACAAGTGTCTTTGTAATATAGAACACAGAAGTGCCCCGCCCCACTTCATCCCTACCGTCCTCTCTCAAAAGCTATTGTCATCCCAGTGAGATAGTCCCCGGAACCCAAGATGGAAGTAGAGAACTGAAAATTGCCCACTAATCTCCACACGTGTTCTGTGGCACCTGTACCATATACACACATGTGTGAGCACACACTCACACACAATGCAAAAAAATAAAAATAAAAAAGAGTGCCAGGCGTGCTGGTGCACGCCTTTAATCCCAGCAGAGGCAGGCGGATCGATGTGAATTCAAGGCCAGCCTGGTCTACAAAGCGAGTCCAGGACAGCCAAGGCTAACACAGAGAGACCCTGCCTCGAAAAACCCAAAAAAAAAAAAAAAAATTAAAAATTAAAATAAAAAAGAGACTGCTGTCTGCTGCCACACCCCTAGCCTTTGATTTCCCGTGGGCAGTGGGCGCCTCCCTCCTGATGAGGCTCTTCCCCACCCCGGGCTCAGGTAGCCGGTTCTCTGCTCACCCCTGTCTCCTCTTACGGCTCTCCTCTTCTTTTCTAGGTGCTAAAAGATTCTCTGAGATACAAAAATGAATTAAGCGACATGAGCAGGATGTGGGTGAGTGTGGAGATGTACCCGGGAACCCCCGTTCCTCTTCTCCAGACCCAGAGTACGGCATATACCCATTTCTCTCCTGCCTTCTGGTTTGGTTTGATTGAGACAGCGTCTCATGAAGCCCAGGCTAGCCTCAAGCTCACTATGTAGCTGAGGTTGACCTAGAACTCATGATCTTCCTGTCTCCCTTGCCTGTGTGCTGGTGTTACAGGTATGCCTGGCCAAGTCCAGTTTATGTAATGGGGTAGGGCAAGCACTCTGCCAACTGCGTCACATCCCCAGCCCATCTCTTCCCAACTACAGTTTCTCTGTGTAGCCTTAGCTGTCCTGGACTCACTCTGTAGACCAGGCTGGCCTCAGACTCACAGCAATCCGCCTGCCTCTGCCTCCAGAGCTCTGGGATTAAAGGCATGCGCCACCATGCCCGGCTCCAGCCCATCTCTTGTTGCATGCCTCTGCATGCACTACCTTGTCCCCGGAAGTCCCCGGAAGCTACAGGGACAACAGAATCCCATATCCTGGAGTTAAGGGTTGCCACTATACTTGAGCCCATTGTGGTCACAATACATTGCAGTTTTAAATTTTACTTTTATTTTATGTGCATTGGTGTTATGCCTGCATGTATGTCTGTGTGAGGGTGTCAGATCTTGGAATTACAGGCAGTCGTAAACTGCCATGTGGTTGCTGGGAATTGAACCTGGGTCCTTTGGAAGAGCAGTCAGTGCTCTTAACTGCTGAGCTATCTCTCTAGCCATACATTGCAGTTTTAATTATTTGTTTTGGAGCTGAAGAGAGGGCTCAGCAAGCCGGGTGTGGTGGCGCACGCCTGTAATCCCAGCACTCGGGAGGCAGAGGTAGGCGGATCGCTGTGAGTTCAAGGCCAGCCTGGTCTACAAAGTGACTCCAGGACAGCCAAGGCTAACACAGAAAGACCTTGTCTCCAAAAAAAAAAAAAAACCCAAAAAAAAGAGGGGGGGGGGCTCAGCAGTTAAGAACAGTAGCTGCTCTCCCAGAGAGTCAGAGTTCAATTCCCAGCACCCACATGTTAGCTCACTATTACTTGTAACTCTGGGGATCCGGTGACCTCCCCCAGCCTACTCAGACATGCACAGATGCAGTGCACACACCTATATGCACACAAATCACTTGTATACATGTAATAAAAGGTTAAAACGGGCTGGAGAGATGCCTCAGTGGTTAAGAGCGCCACCTGCTCTTCCAAAGGTCCTGAGTTCAATTCCCAGCAACCACATGGTGGCTCATAACCATCTGTAATGTGATATGGCGCCCTCTTCTGGCTTGCAGGAGTACATGCAAGCAGAGCAATGTATACATAATAATAAATAAATAAATCTTTAAAAAAAAAAAAGATTAAAACAAATTAAAGATTTATTGTTTGTTTGCGGTCTCCATATGTAGCCCTGGCTAGCTTAGAACTTGTAATCTTCCTGCTTTTGCTTCCTAAGTACTAGAATTATAGACATGCAGGGGGTGGGTTGGGGATGGTGCGCATGAGGGTGCTAATATATGTACTTGTGTGTGAAGGCCCAGCAGTCAGCCACGGGTACTGTTCCTCAGGGACTGTCCACTGTGTTGGGTTTTGTTTCTTCAGTTTTTGGCGACAGGGTCTCTAGCTGTCCTGGAACTCACCATGTTGACCATGCTAGCGTCAGTTCACTGTCGTCGTCCCCCCCTCCCCCCCCCAGGGGCTGGGATTAAAGGCCTGTGCCAGCACACCACACCAATCCTTCCACCTTCTTAGTCTTTTGTTTTTGTTTTTTGAGTCAGGAGCTCTCTGGACCTGTGGCTCACCAGTTCCATTAAGCTCCAGTGAGGCCTGGTGGTCCTCCTGGCTCTGCCTCCCGAGGTCCGGGATTGCAGACACGCACTGTGAGTGCCGAGAATGCAGCTCAGGCCCTCAGCAAGGACTACACCAACCGAGCGTCTCCCCAGCCCCGACTTTATGCTTTTTATGCCATTCCCTCGCTTTCTCATGGATCGATTGGGTCTCCCTTTGTAGCCCAGCCTTCCCTCCAATTCCCCATCCTCCTGCCTCAGCTTCCCCAGTGCTGGGATTGTAGGTATATAGGGCCACATCCGGCTACCTTTAAAATATCTTTTTTAAAAACAGTATTTTACTTGTATTCGTCTGTATGCGCGGGGTACTGATGTAGACCAGAAGACGGGCATCCCATCCACTGGAGCTGGGGTTACCCTCTATGAGCTGGGAACTGAGCTCAGGTCCTCTGCGAGAGCCACATGCTCTCCCGACTGCCGAGCCCCCCTTTGCAAGATCTTATGCCTTGCAGATGTTTTATAGCTGTATTAATGACACCCGCGCCATATATTGCTTTTTATAAGCCCACCATCTGTCCTTAGAGCTCTGTTCGGCCATCGGGCATTTCTGGTAAATTTTTGTTATTATTCACATTTTCTTCTTGTGTCCCCCCCACCCCACCCCCACCTCCACTCCACCTGGAATGCAATTCTTTGAAGTCAGTAACAAGGCAGGCTCCTCCGGAGAGAACCTGGGCTTGCCTCCATAGAGATCGCTCTCAATTAAGCTCTCTGCTAGAGGCTAATGAATTCTGGGAAGGTCCCCCTGGGGAATGTCGGCCAGGTCTCCTTCCCAGCTGTGGATTTTAACTTATTTTCATCACAAGACTGGGTGGAGGAAATCGAAATTGACAATCCTTGGGGGATCGACTCCCTCTTAGAGTGATGGCTGGAGATGAACACCCTTTACGTGTTTTAGGGTGTGTGTGTGTGTGTGTTGGGGGGGGGTACATGCATGCCACTAAGCATGGCTGCTAGAGTTAGAGTTTCTCATCTACTGTGTTGGACCCTGAGGTTGTCAGGCTTGGTGGCATGTAACACCTTTACCCTCTGAGCCAGTTTTCTGCCCCATCTTTTTTTTTTTTTTTTTTTTTTTTTAAGATTTATTTATTTATTTATTATGTATGGTATTCTGCCTGCATGTACCCCTGCAGGCCAGAAGAGGGCATCCTATCACATTATAGGTGGCTGTGAGCCACCATGTGATTACTGGGAATTGAACTCAGGACCTCTGGAAGAGCAGTCAGTGGTGCTCTTAACCACTGAGCCATCTCTCAAGCCCCTGCCCTCTCTTTTAAAGTTACATTTATAATGTGTGTTGGGATGGGTCGGGGCACATGAGTGGCACGTAGAAGTTAGGCGGCACTTTGCCTGTTGGCAGTCAGTCCTCCACTTCCACTGTGTGGGTCCTCAGGATTAAACTCGAGTTGTCAGACTTGGCCACAAGAGCCTTCAGCACTGAGCAATCAGCCGGCCCAAGAAAAAGACTGAAGAGAAAGCCCTGCCTTGGTACTGATGGAGCTTTTCCTCTCTTCCTCCCCGAAGGGCCACCTGAGCGAGGGGTATGGCCAGCTGTGCAGCATCTACCTCAAACTGCTGAGAACACGGATGGAGTACCACACCAAAGTGAGTCTGCCATTCTCCACGGCTCCCGATCCCTCACTCCACCCCCTCCTTCCAGGCCTCCCTCCCCCAGCCCTCCCTCAAGCCCCTCCTTTGTCTTCATTAGCACCTTAGGGAACAGCCAGGGACCTCAAGGAGTAGAGATGCTATGTCCCAAGGGTGTGAAGGGAAATAAACTAACAGAAGAGAGTGGTGGTCAAGGACCCGAGGATGTGACCAGCCTTTTGCCTGTGTAGTGGTTCTGTTCCCCATTTCATAGATAGGATAACAACAAACATCCAGTGGGGGTTTCTTCCCTGGAAAAATGACAAAGATATATATGGTATATGTGTGTATGCATATATATATGTATATGTGTATATATTTTATTTATTTATAGTTTGTGTGTGGCCTGCATATATGTATGTGTACCATGTACACGCAGTTCCCAAGGAGGCCAGAAGAGGGCAGTAGATCCTCTGGAAGTAAAGCTTCCAAGGCGGGTACTGAAAACTTTACCTACCCCCTGTAAAGAGCACCAAGTGCTGTTAACTGCTGAGCCACCGATCCAGCCCCCTCTTGGCTTTCTGTTCTCTAATTGTATGTATTTACTTGTTTGGTTAGTTTGTGGTGGTGGTGGTGGTGGTGGTGGTGGTGATGGTGGTGGAGTCAGAGGACAGTTTATGAGAGTCAATTCTCTCAGGGCTGGGAAGATTGCTTAGAGGTTAAGAGTACAGGCTGCTTTGCCCAGGAAGAATAAGATTCAATTCCCAGCACCCAGATTGCAGCTTTTAGCCATCTGTCACTGCAGTGCTAGGGGATCCAGTGTCCTTCCCTACACTCTGTGGGCACCAAGTGTACACATGGAGGGCGTACATACATGCAAGCAAAATACTCCTGCATATAAAGATATATCCTTTTCAAAAAAAAATGTTTTAGAGCCAGGAGGCCGTGCTGTACACCTTCAGCCTCAGCATTTGGGAGGCAGAGACAGGTGGATCTCTGTGAGTTCGAGGCCAGCCTGGTCTATAGAGCGAGTGCTAGGACAGCCAGGGCTCCACAGAGAGAGCCTGTCTTGAAAAAAGAAATCTTTCCGAAGATAATAAGTACTAAATAAAACGTACCCTTTAAAGTATTAGCAAAAAGAAGTTTATTCTCTCCTCCTACCATGAAGCCCCCAGAATCAAATTCAGATCAAAACAAATCATAAGCAAACAAACAAATAACTCTTTAAGAGTGACAAAGCAGCCATGTGTGGTGGTGCACGCCCTTAATCCCAGCACTTGGGAGGCAGAGACAGGTAGATCTCTGTGAGTTCGAGGTCAGCCTGGTCTACAGAGGGAGTCCAGGACAGCCAAGGCTACACAGAGAAACCCTGTCTCAAAGAACACCCCCCCCATAAAAAAAAAAAAAGCATGACAAAGCAAAAACAGAAGGAGTCCCATCTGGTAGGAGCTCTTTGTCAAAGCGTTCACTCTGGAATTTAGAAGCTCCTTGATGCAACGGGCCACCCAGCTTTCTATGACCGGCTTCCATGCTGCGGTGTTTTGGCTACTCCAGCAGCTGAGGCAGGAGGATTGCTTGAATCTAGGAGGAGATGTAGCTGAAAGAGTCAGAGTGGTTACCTAGCTACACTGTGTACGTATTTCAATTCATTCTGGGCTACATGGGCTGCCTCAAAACAAAACCCACTTGAATGCATGGGCCCTTCTCTTCTGCATTCCCATGAGCTCAGAACAGCAGCTCTGGTAAACTGCCAAAGCTGAGGAGATTGACTGGGAATCAGAAGGGACCAGTGGTAAGTGCGTGTCTGCTGCCCAGAGGTTCCAGATGATTGGCAGGGCAACGTTCTCACCTGCTGGGGCGCACTGCTCCATGGCAGAGCATGCTTAGAGTTTTCTGGGGCCCACGTTCAGCTCTAATGATGGGTAGTGGATGGGAAGTGTTTTTCCTTGGGAGCCAGTAAGGGGTTTGGGTTTGTGAGGTCATATAGACTGATCCTGACTCCCTCCAGATGGTATAGCTGACAAGAAGATCATAGGGCCTACTCGATGCTTAATATAGGTGGGGGGGGAGAGGGGGCAGCGTGGAGAGATGGCTCAGTGTTTAAGAGCGCCGCCTGCTTTTCCAGAGGTCCTGAGTTCAATTCCCAGCAACCACATGGTGGCTCAAAACCATCTATAATGTGATCTGATGCCTTCTTCTGCAGATAAAAGCACTCATATACAATAAATAAATAAATCTTAAATATATATGTATAGGCAGCTGGTGCCCACACTGGTCTCATTGGGCTATATAAAGGCTTTTTTTTTTTTCTCTTGAGTTACGAGGGATTGAACCCAGGTCTTTGCACTTGCTAGGGACCCACTCTGCCTCTTAAGCCACGCCCTCAAACCAGCACGCTGCCCACTGAGCTGCCTCCTCAGCCCTCTCGTGCTTCATTCTTTTTTCCTTCACCCAAACTCACTTGCAGAACCCTAGGTTCCCGGGCAACCTTCAGATGAGCGACAGACAGCTGGATGAGGCCGGAGAAAGTGACGTCAACAACTTGTAAGTGGCCATCCCTCTGCCCCAGACCCGGTAGGGAAGTGAGCTTTTGTGCTTTGGACTTGGCCCCTCTCAATGGCGAGAGTGCCTGACCGTAGAAGGGAGGTTGGGGTAAGGAGTAAGTCCCCAGTAACTTGCCCTCGGGGCCACTTACGGGGAGTATTGTATCCACGATCCTGCCCAGATGTTTTTAACCGTGGCTTCCTTGCCTTGGCCTCCACTTCCTAACCCCAAAACCAAGCATTGTCATCTCTCTTTTCCCCTGCGGAAGCTTGGCCTTTAAACAGCTTTCATAATATATGCTGGGGAGGAAGCTGGGGTGTGTTGCATATGCAGGCAGGTTATGTACCTGGGCCCACATGGGAACCTTCAGGGTTGACAAACAGAACAGAGAAATGGGGGGTTGGGGGAGGGGGGTGAGAACCTGGCTTTGGTGGCTGGGAGTGTGGCTCAGCAGTCAATTACGTGCCTAGACTCTCCTAGTGAGGAGCTAGGGTGTGGCCCAGTGGAAAAGCACTTGCCTAAAGTGGCCCAGTGAGGTGCTGAGGAGGACATGGCTCCCCAATGGGGGAGCCCCTGCCTAGAATCCTCCAGTGAGGCTCCAGCAAGGTTCCGGGGGGGCGTGGCTTAGCTGTATCACACTTGCTTAGCATGTGCAAGGTCATGGATTTGTCTCCAGCATTGGGTTGGGCCGCTGAGGGAGAGCCAGTCCTATAGACGTTAATTTTGTTTCTTCTTGTGTCAGTTTCCAGCTCACGGTGGAGATGTTTGATTACCTGGAGTGTGAACTGAACCTTTTCCAAACTGGTAAGTCCATTCCCTCTTAGCCGAGCCAGGTTGTCATGGGAATCAATCTCCTGATTTCCCCATGGTCCAGCGGGTCCAGCCCTTTTGTTTGTTGGTCTTTTTGTTTTCGTTAAGAGATAAAAGTCTCTGTAGCGCAGGCTAGCCTCACATTCACAGCAGTCCTCCTAGCTCAACCATCTGAGCGATGGGATTACAGGTTTACACCACCATCCATGTCCAGCTGGCTGAGCCCTTGTCTGTCACTGCTGGTTGGCAGACAGCATCAAAGCAGGGTTTTCACACCAGCCTTTGCTCTCTCCTTGCAGGCAGAGGCAGAAGCTCCTGTAAATTTTTGAAGTCAGTTATTTGATACAAGATAAGGAGACCGGCCACTCTCTCCTCCCAAGGAGCCTTCCCTCCAGAAGTCCCTCTGCCTAGCCCTTAGAGCTTATTTTGCCCTCTTTGACAGCCACTGGATAATGGCTACAGTTCCATCCAGTCAAGTCTGAGAGAGGAGCTGATCTGCTACGCAGGCTTGCTTTCTGCTCAGGAGTGTCTGCCTTGAGCTGGGGACACAGCTCACCTGGTAGAGTGCTTTTCTGGCGTGCACATAGCCCTGGGTATGTGCGTGAACCTGGCTATGGTGGCACATACCTGTGATTCCAGCACGTGGGATTAGGAGTTCAAGGGCATCCTGAACTGCTAGCAGAACCGAGGCCAGCACGGTCATGTCAAAGACGATCTCAAAACAAAAACAGGATTTACACGCGCTGCCTACCCAAGAACTGCAGATCAGGAGGCAGAGACAGGTGGAAATCTCTAGGGCTTGCTGGCTAGCCAGCTTAGCCAACCTAGTGAGCCCTGAGCCAGTGAGAGGCCCCAACACCCGTCCCTACCCTGCCACCCTTACTTAGCTTTGTTTTGTTTTGTTTTTAGAAACAGGGTCTCATATGTAGCTCTCTGACTGTTCTGGAACTTGCTCTGTAGACCAGGCTGGCCTTGAATTCACAGAGATCTACCTGCTTTGCTTCCTCAGTGCTGGAATTAAAGGGGCCGCCGCTACCTGGCTAGATTTTTTTTTTGTGTCTGCAGTAGCTGCGGTACTGCTGTAGCTGGTCTTGGGGGTCAAGGGGCATTCTGGAAGGAAATGGAGATAGCTATGACTTCTTGTCAGAAAAGAGCCTAAGGAAGCCAGTCAACATAGATGGCGGTCTTCCAGTGATGGCTGCTCTAAATTTGTGTCAAGAAAAGCTACCATTTAATTACGGTGGTTCAATTTGGGTGGCTTGCTCTCTCTCTGTGTGCCTGTCTGTCTCTCTCTCTCTCCCACTAAATAAACACACTTACAGGGTCTATGAAGACCAGGAAAGTGAAACAAATAATGGCTCTTACCCAACCCACGGCAGGTCTACACATGTGGGGACATCAGAGAAGTCTTTTGTTACATGCTACTACGTATAATCTCAAGGGACAGTGGGCAGCTAGTGCAAAAAAGAGTCGGCCCTGGCCAGGGGGTGCGGTGATGGCCTATAGCCAGGCATCCAATAGTTGGGTATAGAATGAGGTTAGGTGATTGTCTAGAATGCTTCACGGAAGAGCCTCTGGAGGCCCTGCCAGGCCGAGAATCTTGTCTACAGTTGCAGTGCTGTAGCTGGTATATGCTTACCTAGCATGCAAAACATCCTCGGTTCAAATCCCCAGTGCTACGTAAACCATGCATGGTGATACACACTTCTCCCAGCACCGAGGAGGGGGAGGCAGGAAAAAAAATACATATATATGTTGAGTGTTTCTGATCAGCTTGTGGCGGGTCTGTTTTGATTTGGTGTCTATCCTTACTGCTCTGATTGTCCTAGTACTCGCTTGGTAGACCAAGCTGGCCTCGAACTCACAAGAGATCCACCTGCCTCCGCCTCCCTAGCGCTGGGATTAAAGGCGTGCACCACCATGCCCAGCTGTGGCAGGTTTTCTAGGTTACCATCAAATCTTCTTTCTCATACTTATCATGACTTCTGGGCAAAGTAGAGCCTCTCGCTTTCACCTGGTCATAACACACCAAGACTCTGGCCATGAGGAGCCAAGGTATCTGGTCTACCCATTAATGGCCGCATAGGCTTAGCACAACTACTTCTTGGCATTGTGACCACCTTCAAGTGGCTCAGGATGCATTTCCTTGTCTCTCTGGGGAGGGGGGCTGCAGGGGAGATGGATGCCCTTTCTTGGGAGTAGGATGTGTGTGAAATAAGTCCTGTGAGTCCATGCATCATGGCCGCACACTTCTCATCCAGCACGTGGGAGGCTGAGGTGAAAGAATAGAAGAAAGATATGAAGTCCTGACTGAGCTATATAACAAGGTTCCTATGTCTGCATGAAATTACAGAGATTACTAGGGGGTACAGTTCAGGAACATAGCATTTACCTAGAATTAGGGGTATGGCTCAGTGGAAATATCCCCCAGAGAAATTAGGGGTATGATGGCTCAAGAGTGGAGGCCTGGCCTGAGATTGTCCAGAGAGGAACTGGGGACATATCTCAACAGTAGAGCACCTGCCTAGAATCCCCCCAGTGAGGGGCTGGGGTGTGGCTCAGTGGTAGAGCACCTGCCTAGAATCCCCCAGTGAGGGGCTGGGGTGTGGCTCAGTGGTAGAGCACCTGCCTAGAATCCCCCAGTGAGGGGCTGGGGTGTGGCTCAGTGGTAGAGCTCCTGCCTAGAATCCCCCAGCGAGGGGCTGGGGTGTGGCTCAGTGGTAGAGCACCTGCCTAGAATCTCCCAGTGAGGGGCAGGCGGTGTGGCTCAGTGGTAGAGCCCCTGCCTAGAATCCCCCAGTGAGGGGCTGGGGTGTGGCTCAGTGGTAGAGCACCTGCCTAGAATCCCCCAGTGAGGTGCTATGGGTGTGGCTCACTGGCAGATCACTCTCCTTTCATATACAAAGTCCTGGGTTCCATTCTTGGTACCAGAGAAACATAGAAGACGCAGACAGAATAAGCCGTGGTTGTATATCACGCTCCTGATTCTACTTCGGAGATTCCTGCCTCACTGCTGCCTTTCTCTCCCATCTTCCTCCACAGTGTTCAACTCCTTGGACATGTCCCGCTCTGTGTCTGTGACCACAGCTGGCCAGTGCCGCCTTGCCCCGCTCATCCAGGTCATCTTGGACTGCAGTCACCTCTATGACTACACTGTCAAGCTGCTCTTCAAGCTCCACTCCTGTGAGTACGACAGCCTCCACCGTTGTATGTGAGCGTCAGGCTGGGGGCGGGGCTCACAGCCTCAGCCAGGTCTCAGAGGCATCATGCAGGCAGCTCACTCACTCAGTACCTTTGGCCTTTTGCCCTGCTCCAAAGGGCCAGGTCATCTGAGACTGAAAAGGAGTAACCCAAGCGTTAGATTGCCCAGTCTGGCTCCTGACCTTCCAGTCCTATGTCTTGGGATGGTTCTCTCTGTCCATCTCCAGCTCTACCATGTCTCCATTCACCAAAGATATCGTGTGTTCTTTAGAGCCACAGCAAGGACAACAGACCTACCTGACCCACATCCTGATGGACTAGTACGGTGATCACCAAACCATCTAGCAACCCAATCCCTGGAACAGAAATAGAAAACAGCTGCAGGGCTAATAGAGCTCAGCAGTAGAACACTAGCTTGAGAATTTCCTAGCTGAGGATATGGTTTATAATACAGCATTTGGCTAGAATCCCCCCCAGTGAGGGGCTGGGGTGTGGCTCTGGGGTAGAGCGCCTGCCTAGAATCCCCCCAGTAAGGGGCTGGGGTGTGGCTCAGTGGTAGAGCACCTGCCTAGAATCCCCCAGTGAGGGGCTGGGGTGTGGCTCTGGGGTAGAGCACCTGCCTAAACTCGCCCAGTGAGGGGCTGGAGTGTGGCTCAGTGGTAGAGCCCCTGCCTAGAATCCCCCAGTGAGGGGCTGGGGTGTGGCTCAGTGGTACAGCACCTGCCTAGAATCCCCCAGTGAGGGGCTGGGGTGTGGCTCAGTGGTAGAGCCCCTACCTAGAATCCCCCAGTGAGGGGCTGAAGATGTGCCTTAGTTGTTGACTTTTTTTTTTTTAAGATTTATTTATTCATTATGTATATAGTATTCTGCCTTCAGGCAAGATCTCATTGTAGATGGTTGTGAGCCACCCTGTGGTTTCTAGGAATTGAACCCATGGCCTTTGGAAGAGCAGCCAGTGCTCTTAACCTCTGAGCTATCTCTCCAGCTCAGTTGTTGACATCTTAACTAGCATGCATAATGCCCTGAGTTGTATCTTGGCAGCCGGGCCTGGTGGCACATGCCTTTAGTCCCAGCAGTTTGGAGGCAAAGCCAGAAGGATCTCTGCCACTTCAAGGCCAGCCTGAGCTACATACTAAGTTCCAGGCAAGCCTTGTTTACATTGTGAGATACTTTCATAAAAATAAATCACTAAATACTTCACAGCTGATTCCAAAAAAGGGAGGGCTATTATTTTGCCGAGCAGCAGATCCCTGCTGCACCCTTACCAAAGCATAATTTGAGAGCCACTGGCATGTAGAAGTTTTTTATCCTTGTGGGGTACTGGGGCAGTCTGGCAGGGAGGGGGTTAGGAGCAGGCTGGCGGGGGTTGGGGGGTCAGGGGCGGGCTAGCTAGATGGCTCAGAGGAAAGGCACTTACCACCAAACCTGATGGCCTGAGTTCTATTTCCAGAACCCACATGATGGAGAGAGAGAACCTATTTTATAAGTTGGCGTTTGTCCTGCACACCTACACATGTGGACGTGGACGTGAGCATGCACTCACACATGTGGACGTGTGCGGACACACACACACACACACACAACCATGGTTTTTGTTTTTTTTTTTTAATGTGGAGGAGCAGGTTACTGCTACACCAGCTTGGATAGGTCTTTGATACAGTTCAGAATCTCCATCCTTAAATGCAAATCCCCAGTAAAGCTGTTATAAATCCTCTCTGGGGGGTTTTCGACAAGTGCACCACCACGGAGCTATACTCCCAGCCCGCATTGTCATATGCCAAGGTAGCTACCTTAAAAAATATCCACAGCTGACAGGAAACCTGAAAACAAGTAGGGCTACATAGTGAATCCAAGGCCTGCCCAGCTGACAGTAATTCCCTATCTCAAGAGGAAAAAGTAAAATTATGCACATGCACACATACACATAAAATAAGCAATGTTTCATAACTGCTGACTTACAAGTAATTACCTGGTTGTCTTTTGTTTTTGTTTTCGGGTATTTGTTTTTGTTTTTTCGGTTTTTTTGAAACAGGGTTTTCTCTGTGTATCCTTAGCAGTCCTGGACTTGCTTTGTAGACCAGGCTGGCCTCGAACTCACAGCGATCCGCCTGCCTCTGCCTCAGAGTGCTGGGATTAAAGGCGAGTGCCACCATGCCTGGCTCTGAATTTTTTTTTTTTTTAATTTCATTTACTTGTGTGTTTGGTTGGTTGGTTGTGTGTGCGCTCAAACACACATGTAGACATCAGGACATTTGGTAGGAGTCAGTTCTCTGGTCCTAGGGACAAAACTCAGGTCATCAGGCTTGGCAGCAAGTGCCTCTACCTGTCGCCCCAGCCAGACATGGTTATTGGCAATTAGACAAGAGAAGTGGTCACCGATTAATCTGCGGCCATTTCCCACGGGGGTGACTGCAATTTACTGTTCAAGGATTAGAAAGGTTTGGTGCCATGGGGTTTGCCGGCAGGAAGCCGAGAGGTTGGACCAAAACCCAAGGGAAAGAGCCTGTTGCTTAGAAACACCATCAGTTACAGGCAGGCAGTGTAGCTCTGTTGGCCGAGGGCTTGCCTAGCGTGTGTGAAATCCTGCCTTCCTGCCTCAGTGCCGCATCAGCGGGGCATGTGGCCTACGCCTATAGTCTCAGCCCTTGCAGGGGGGTGGGGGGGGTGGGGTTGGGCAGCAGAACCAGGTCAGCTGGGATTACATGTCAAAAACTAAAGAGATACAGCCAGGGGCTAGAGAGGTTGCTCAGCACTTAAGAGCACTCACTGCCTGCCTTTCCAGAGGACCTGGGTTTGACTCTTAACACCCACACGGTGACGTACAACCATTGTTAACTCCAGTTCCAGGGGATCCAACATCCTCTTTGGCCTCCTGAGGACATTTTATTCACATGGTGCATCGTCATACATGCAGGCCGAACATGTACATAAATACTTTTGTTTGTTTGTTTGGTTTGGTTTGGTTTGGTTTTTTGAGACAGAATTTCTCTGTGTAGCCTTGGCTGTCCTGGACTCAACTTTGTAGACCAGGCTGGCCTTGAACTCACAGTGGTGCGCCACCACGCATGGCCTCATAAATACTTTTTTTTCATAAATATTTTTTAAAGTAGTTAAATAACAATACACACCAAGTATAGGTGAGCTTATTTTTATTCATTTTGTATCTGTATTTCTTTTGTTTTGTTGGCTTATTTGAGAGAATTTGATATATACCATTGGCCTTGAACTCAAAATGTAGCACAAGTTAACCTTGAGTTCTTAACCCCCTCCCAGACAGGATCACAGGCATAAGCCACCAAGCCCAGCCTTCTGATGTTAATGGATTAGTACGAAATTTGTCAGTTAATGAGCCTGTATCTTACTTTTTTAGTGTGCTGTAAAAGAGCACAGAGCCTTGTGTGAGCTTGGCAAGCACTTTACTGCTGAGCCACACCCCCAGCCCTTCCCTGGGAGATTTAAGGCAGGTGCTCTACCACTGATCCACACCCCAGCCCCTCACTGGGGGATTCTAGGCAGCTGCTCTACCACTGAGCCACACCCCAGCCCCTCACTGGGGGATTCTAGGCAGGGGCTCTCCCATAGAGCCACACCCCAGCCCCTCACTGGGGGATTCTAGGCAGATGCTCTACCACTGAGCCACACCCCAGCCCCTCACTGGGGGATTCTAGGCAGGTGCTCTACCACCGAGCCACACCCCATCCCCTCACTGGGGATTCTAGGCAGGTGCTCTACCACTGAGCCACACCCCAGCCCCTCACTGGGGGATTCTAGGCAGGGGCTCTACCACTGAGCCACACCCCAGCCCCTCACTGGAGGATTCTAGGCAGGGGCTCTACCACTGAGCCACACCCCAGCCCCTCACTGGGGGATTCTAGGCAGGGGCTCTACCACTGAGCCACACCCCAGCCCCTCACTGGAGGATTCTAGGCAGGGGCTCTACCACTGAGCCACACCCCAGCCCCTCACTGGGGGATTCTAGGCAGGGGCTCTACCGCTGAGCCACACCCCAGCCCCTCACTGGGGGATTCTAGGCAGGTGCTCTACCGCTGAGCCACGCCCCCAGTGTTTTATAACACACTTGACTTACTTGTCCACAATTCTCGCCCAGTTTCCTTTTTCTGAGATGAGATCCAGTAACGCTCTGTCATTGTTTATTCTGAGGCTCCCAGGAGCTGTGACAGATTGTCAGCTTGTCAGACTTCCTTTGTTTTTGATGACCTTGACAGGTTGGAGTTCTGGGTTTTTTTTGTTTTTAATGGAATCCTTCTCAGTTCGCCTTTTTCCGCTATTTTTCTCATAGTATAACTGAGATTAAGGTGTTGGGAATAGAAATTAAGTGCTATTTCTACCCTTTGTATAATTTGACCTTTTTTGGTTTGCTTTGGAAACAAGGTCTTTATATGTAGTCCTGGCTGGCTGACCTGCAGCTCTCCATCTGCCTAGCTCCCGTCCATGACTTTGAATCACATGAACTTTGTGATTCTATCACTCACTCAAAACAGTTAAAAACAAAGGTTGTTGGCACACATCTATCCTCAGAGGCAGAGAGGCAGGAGGATCGTCACAAGTTCAAGGTTAGCCTAAGCTACGTAGTAAGTTCCAGGATGATCGGGCCTACGGTGTGAGGCCATGTCTCAAATAAACAACAACAACAAAAAAACCGCATAGCACAACGGCAGAGTTTGTTGTTCCAGTAACAGAGATGCCAAGGCTGGAGGATGGCTTCCGTTCAGGAGTTCAAGGCCAGCCTGGGTAACATACTAGAGACTGTCAGAATGAGAAAGGGGCATAGCAGAGGAAGGAAGCAGACTGCAAGTGGCAGGGGGCGGGGCTTAAAATAAAAGCCGGTGCTGTGGGTCTTCTCCCAGAGTTACCTTTTGACCTGCACACATGCATTGTGGTACGTGAGCACCCACATGCTAACACAAAACCTGAATTTTTAAAAATTGGTAATAGTTGCTTGATGGTGGCGCACGCCTTTAATCCCAGCACTCGGGAGACAGAGGCAGGCGGATCTCTGTGAGTTCGAGGCCAGCCTGGTCTACAAAGTGATTCTAGGACAGCCAGGGCTACACACAGGGAAACCCCATCTTAAAAAGCAAAAGAAAAATTGCTAATAAATGAAATCAAGCCATGTGTGTTGATAGGCGCCTGTGATCCCGGCACAGGAAAGGATGAATCAGGAGGCTCATGAGGTCAAGGCCCAGCCTGGACTGTACAGCAAGACCTTCTCTCAAAATAAAAATAAAGGGAAAACTGAATTCTGATTCGTAGTTGAAATGTGCCGCCTTCCACGGTCCAGGGTGGCTCCTTATTCAGGGGACAGGTCGTGAGGGACAGTACATGGAATGTGGCACAAGCACGCCCTAAAGCCTAGGATGCATCCCACGGGGGGGGGGGGCCGGGGGGCAGGGGGGAGACCTTCACTCCAGCTAGCCCTCATCAGCCCTGCAGTTTGATGAGCCCATGAGCTGCAGCCCCCCCACCCCGGGATGCAGCTCCATCCCACCCGGAGCGGAGGAATGCGGAGGCTGAGCGCTCTGCTGTTCCTCTGGGGCTCCCTCAGTCACCAGACCTCAGAGCATCTCAGCCAGGAGTTGCCAGGGTGGGAAGGCTGGCCCCTCCCTCAGCTCCGGTGTGGCTTGTCTGAGCCCTGGGTCTCCCCACCTACTCACAGACTCCTACGATCTCTTCCAGGTCTTCCTGCGGACACCCTGCAGGGCCACCGAGACCGATTCATGGAGCAGTTCACAAAGTAAGTGGCCGTAGGGAAGTCCAATTAAAGAGTGCTGTAGAGTATCTGCTGCGCAAGCCTGAAGGTCTGTGTTTGGATTCTCAGCCACGCACCGCTGAGCGAGCGCATCTGTAACCTGAGAGACCGAGCCAGTGGGATCCCTGAGGTTCAGTGTGGCCAGCCATACTAGCCGACCGTCGAGTTCTAAACTCAGTGAGAGACGCTGACTTAAAATCAAGCAGAGAGTGATAACGGGAGACATCTGGCACTGACTTTTTTTTTTTTAAGCCATGGGTTTCCTGATGGCATTTTCTTTTCTTCTTCTTCTTTTTTCTTTCTTTCTTTCTTTCTTTCTTTCTTTCTTTCTTTCTTATTTTAAGATTGATTTCTTTAAGACGCGTGTGGGTGGTGCATGCCTTTAATCCCAGCACTTGGGAAGCAGAGGCAGGCTAGTCTACAAAGCGAGTCCAGGATAGCCAAGGTCGGGGAGAAAAAAAACAGGAAAAAAAGATTTATTTATTTATTAAATATAGTGTTTCCCTGCATGTACGCTTGCACACCAGACGTGGGTACCAGATCTCACTACAAATGGTTGTGAGCCACCGTGTGGTTGCTGGGACTTGAACTCATAACTTGTGGAAGAGCAGGCAGTGTTCTTAACCTCTGAGTCATCTCTCTAGCTATGACAGTGACTTCTCACCTCTTCCACACACACATACACACACACACACGCACGCACGCACGCACGCACGCACGCACGCACACACACACAAATACACATTTGGGGTGGGTCTTCCCTCTTCGGTTGAACCTCTGTGGAGAAGCTGGGAGTGATGCTGGTACTTTCTTTTACTCCCAGCACTCGGGTTCTCTGTGAGTTTGAGGCCAGCCTGCTCTCCATAGTGAGTTCCACAACCGTTATATAGAGAGACCGCCCCCAAACAAACAAACAAACAAAAAATCTCTGTGGAGACAAGCTCACATACATGCCCAGGGTGAGTCTCCTATGTCATTTTAAATCCAGTGACGCTGACTAGTATAAATTAGCCATCACACCCCCACTGCACCCTCAAACCCCACACCTCTCCGTTTGTCTTTCCTTTTGGCTCTTTCCAACCAAATATTGCCCCTTCTACTTGGATGTTCTATACATGCAGGATTTAAATTTAGAGCCCGCATAGTAGAGAAAAACACGTAAATACTTGGCTGTGTCTTGTTAATTTCACTTAGCTTGGTAATGTCCAAGTTTCCTACACATGACATCCTTTTAAAAATTACCACATTTGCTAGGCGGTGGTGACGTACGCCTTCAGTCCCAGCATCTCATTGGCGTCTCAGTTTTGTGTCTGTTATGATAAAAAAAAAAAAACCACCCTGACACGCGGTAACTTAAGGTTGAAAGGGTTAGTTTGCCGGAGAGTTCCAGGGTACGGCCTGCCGTTTCAGGAAAATCAAGACAGGAACTCGAAGCCTCGAGCCCCATCACATATCACACACAAGAGCCAAAAGGAAAATGAACGCACGCAATCTTGTTGCTCAGCTGGTTTTCCCAGCTCCAAGGCCCAAAGCCAGGGAATGGTGCTGCCCACAGTGGGCTAGGTCCTTCCACATCAGTTAAAAATCAAGACAGTCCCCCCACTGGGCAGCTCAATACAGACAGTCCCAACGACGAGACGCTTCGTCCCACTGATTCTAGATTGGGTCAAGTTAACAGTTCAAACTAACCTCCTCCTTCTGTCCATTGTTCATTTGTGAGGCAGCCATCTTGACTTGGCTTGTTTTGCCGTGTTAACCTTTTTCATCCTTGACCATGGCTTCTAAATCCCTACCTGGTGTTTCATTTACGGGTTCCCTCAGGAGCAGTCAAAGGACAAACGAGGGGCTGAACTAATCCCCTAGTTTCCTCGTTTCACTCAGGAAGCCTGGCGCACGCATGTCCTGTGATGGATGACTTACTAAACGCTAGGAGGCAGGCCCTGGGGCTGGTTTCCTGGAATGTGAAATTCCAGTAGCTTGCGAAAGCACTAACGGCTATTACTGTTGGCGCCAACCCAACCCAGAGAGACGTGTGGTCAGCTCATTTTATTTCCTTCCATATTCCCCCCCTGCCCCTACCCCCCCGCTCCGGCTTATAAAAACATCTCCTGTGACTGGCTGCTTCATTTTCTCTTCCAGGGAAAGCGGTCGTAGCAATGTCACAGGGGCACTGTCATCTTGGGGTCTCATCAGCTGTCATGAGACCCTGGGGGGGGGGGGGAGGAGTTGATGGTGAGCGAGCACAAGTTCCACGCCGTGAACCTCGGCTCCTTAATGTCAGCTTTCATGGTCTTCGATGCTTTTGACTCAGATTAGAGGTTTGACAGGAAGGGAAGTGCTCTCGGGCGCTAGGCGGTTGGCTCTCAGTTGCACAGTGCTTACCTAAGCGTGTGTGCAGCCCTAAGGAGAGCAATGGGAGGGGATAAAGAAAATAATAGAATGGAATAGAGAAAGCTGGAAGGTAAAGTAGAATAGAGAATTGCAGACTAGGATAGGATAATGTTACTTTTCCAGTTAACTGTAACAAAATATATGACAAAGAAGCTTAAGAAAATTTGAGGGTGAGCCGGGCGGTGGTGGCGCACGCCTTTAATCCCAGCACTCGGGAGGCAGAGGCAGGCGGATCGCTGTGAGTTTGAGGCCAGCCTGGTCTACAATGTGAGTCCAGGACAGCCAAGGCTACACAGAGACACCCTGTCTCCAAAAACAGAAAAAAAAAAAAAAAAAAAGGAAGAAAGAAAAGAAAATTTGAGGATGAGGCCTATCATTGTTAGGGTTCTGTTGCTATGAAGAGACACACGTGACCACAGCAGCTCCTGTAAAGGGCAACACTGAATAGGGGCTGCCTGACGGCGTCAGAGGTTTAGTCCATTATCAGCAAGGCGGGAAGCATGGCAGCGTGCAGGCAGGCGTGGTGCCGGAGACGGAGCACACAACTCTACATCTGAATCCGCAGGCAGCAGGAAAGGAGTGTGAGCCACTAATCCTAGCTTGAGCTTCGGGGCCCTCAAAGCCCAACTCGTAGTGATGCACTTCCTCCAGCAAGGCCACATCTCCTGATGGTGCCGCTCCTTATGGACCCGTGGGGGCCGGTTTTTATTTAAGCCCCCACGTGGTGGCAGGAACTTGAGGCAGCGTCTGCAGTTGGGAAGCAGAGAGGTGAATGCTGGTGCTCAGCTCCCTTTCTCCTCTTTATTTATGTTATTTTAATTATATAATAAGTAAATAAAAAAATAAACAGATATTTATTTATTTCTGTTTTGGTTTTTTCGAGACAGGGTTTCTCATGTAGCCCCGGCTATCCTGGAACTCCCTCTGTAGACCAGGCTGGCCTTGAACTCACCGAGCCTTCTGCCTCTGCCTCTTGAGTGCTGGGGTTAAAGTTGTGCGCCACCTTACCCACTCCAGGCTTCGCTCTCGCTCGCTCTCTCTCTCTCTCTCTCTCTCTCTCTCTCTCTCTCTCTCTCTCTCTCTCTCTCTCTCTCTCTCTCTTTTATCCAGTCCAGGATTCCCACCCATAGGATGGTGCTACCCACATTCATGGTAGATATTCCCGCCTACGTTAACCCAATCTAGAAACTCCATCTCAGACATGTCCGGAGGTTTGTCTCTATGGTAACTGCATCCCATCAAATTGATGCTCAAGACTAACCATCATGAACAAGACAGCATAGGACGGGATGGAGTACAAGCCTGGAGAAATGGCGCAGTAGTTTAAGAGCATTTGTCGCTATTACAGAGAACCCAAGTTTGGTTATTCTGGCTCCCACATCAGGGGGCTCACTACCTCCTGTAACTCAGCTCCAAAGGGGATTCATTGCCTCTGGTTCACATGCATATACCTCCACACAGACACACACGTGTACTTATAATTAAAAAGAAAAGAAAGGTCCAGATATGGTTGCACACATACTGAATCCTGACAGAGGAAGAGACGGGTGGATCTTTGTGGGTTGGAGGCCAGCCTGGTCTACACAGTGAGTTCCAAACCAGCCAGACCTACACAGTAAGACCCTGTCTCAAAAACAAAATTAAATTTAAAAATTTAAAGAAGTCCTTAAGGAAGGAAGGAAGGAAGGAAGGAAGGAAGGAAGAAAGGAAGGAAGGAATAGGATAGAACTAAATTCAATTGTGTAAACCAGAAGAGAATGCTATTAGTTTTCTCATGGTTCTATTTATCCAGGATTAGGGCTTGGTATAGATAGGCTATGCCTGTGTCACAGCTGTTTGAGTGACTTGGCTATGCCTGGAACTTTGCTGACTGTAGCTCCACAGAGCGCCTGGACCCTGCCTACTTGACACTTCTGTTCTAACAGGGTGAGAAATAATTCAGAAGTAAGAGGGATTTGTTATAGTCCAAGCATAGCCACAAGCCACTCAGACACCGATCTCAGTCAGATACGGATGTAGGGCCAGGGACACTGGAGACTTTCCATTTCTCTGTCTGTGGGGGTGGGGGTGACTTTTCAGCCCCCTACCACTCCCATGAGAAAGGAACATAGCAGAGTATTGTGGTTCAACTCGAGTAGAGCATACATTTATCATCTCTGTGATTACTGAACTGTGCACTAGGGAAGACAAAAAAATTGGCTGTTCTTATGTTAGGCAGTAAAGCCGGGACATGTCTCAGTGTTGGTGACCCTCAGCGGGATTCACTGAGGAGGATCTGTATTAGTAAGCTTCCTTCCCTGTATCTGCGGCCCGTTGCCTTGTAACTTTAGGGAAGATCACCTCCCTTTCATTTCCCTCCAAACCAGCCATTCCTAGGAAGTGAAATCCGCCACGGCCGTTAGGAAATGAGTTTGGGGATTTGGGGGAGCTTTCTGCTTTTGTCATTGTGTCAAGACGACTGACGAAAAGCAACTTAGGAAAGAAACTGTTTGCTTTGTCTCACAGTCTGAAGAGTACACAGTCCTTCTTCGTGAGGGAGGCATGGCGGCAGGGACGTGAACCAGCTGGTCACCCTGCAGCCGCAGTCAGGAAGCTGGTGCTCGAGTCAGTTTCTCTTCCTACACACACACACACACACACACACACACACACATATTTATTTATTTATTTATTTTATAGGGCTATGCCACAGTATGCGGATGTGTGTCCTTTCACGATGTGGGCCCCAGAGACTGAACTTGGCAGCAAATGCCTTCATCCTCCCAGCCTTCTCAGAGGGCCCGTTTGCTTTTTATTTAGGCCAGAGGGATGGTGCTATCCAAATGCA
>NC_140498.1:74020721-74098221 GCF_964271855.1 Acomys minous
GGGGCTGGGGTGTGGCTCAGTGGTAGAGCTCCTGCCTAGAATCCCCCAGTGAGGGGCTGGGGTGTGGCTCAGTGGTAGAGCTCCTGCCTAGAATCCCCCAGTGAGGGGCTGGGGTGTGGCTCAGTGGTAGAGCTCCTGCCTAGAATCCCCCAGTGAGGGGCTGGGGTGTGGCTCAGTGGTAGAGCTCCTGCCTAGAATCCCCCAGTGAGGGGCTGGGGTGTGGCTCAGTGGTAGAGCTCCTGCCTAGAATCCCCCAGTGAGGGGCTGGGGTGTGGCTCAGTGGTAGAGCACCTGCCTAGAATCCCCCAGTGAGGGGCTGGGGTGTGGCTCAGTGGTAGAGCTCCTGCCTAGAATCCCCCAGTGAGGAGCTGGGGTGTGGCTCAGTGGTAGAGCCCCTGCCTAGAATCCCCCAGTGAGGGGCTGGGGTGTGGCTCAGTGGTAGAGCCCCTGCCTAGAATCCCCCAGTGAGGGGCTGGGGTGTGGCTCAGTGGTAGAGCTCCTGCCTAGAATCCCCCAGTGAGGGGCTGGGGTATGGCTCAGTGATAGAGCACCTGCCTACAATCGCCCAGTGAAGGGTTGGGGTGTGGCTCAACAGCACAGCCACTGGCCTAACATGAACAAGACCCTAGGCTTCCACTCAGAGTATAAAAGCAAGAAAAAAACAGAAGTGTTTCCTGTCTATGGTGTGTTGGATCTCTGGGTCAGAAACTATGATGATACAGAGGTTAGCTGTAATTGGTCAGTGCCATCAACGAGATAAACCGTTCCTCCGGCCCTGCCTGGTGCTGCCCTGGGGCAGCCTCACAGTACCAGCTCCTCACCCCGGGTCCCCCTGACAGAGCCAGCGGGCCATGCTGCAGCTGAAGGGCCGCGTCAGTGAGCTGGAGGCAGAGCTGGCCGAGCAGCAGCACCTGGGCCGGCAGGCCACGGACGACTGCGAGTTCCTGCGCACAGAGCTGGACGAGCTGAAGAGGCAGCGAGAGGACACGGAGAAGGCGCAGCGCAGCCTGACTGAGATAGAAAGTGAGAGGGCAGGGACTGGGGCTGAGGGCGTGGGGCATCCCAGCCAGGGCAGAGGCTTCACCTTGGTTTTCCCAATGCAGGAAAGGCCCAGGCCAATGAGCAGCGGTATAGCAAGCTAAAAGAGAAGTACAGTGAACTGGTTCAGAACCATGCTGACCTGCTGCGGAAGGTAGGAGCTTTGACCCTCTGGTCCTCCCATATACCTGACATTGGAGGAGAAATAGTGTAAGCCTCAGGGGTTTCTTATGTGTGTGTGTTGCTGTGTATGCACATGTGTATGCAGTTGTTTGATCAGGCCAGAAGAGGGCGCCAGATCCACTGAAGCTGACATAACAGGCAGTTGTGAGCCACCCAGCATAAGTGCTGGGAACTTTGCTCTTGCACTCCCATTTTTTAACCCCAGCTTTCTAAGGCTTCTTGAGTTGTCTGTGTGCCAGCCACACTCAGAATCACCTCTCATTTGAGCTGCGCATAGTGGGACATGTCTATAATGCTATCAGAAAGGGATGAGAGGATGGGGGGGGGGGCGGGGGAGGCAAGACCCTGCTCTAAAAGTAAATAGCCAGGTGTGACGGCACGTGACTTTAAACCCAGCACTGTTTAGACCAGCCAGGACTAAATCATAAGATGCTAAAGGCAGGAGGATTGCTGTGAGTCTGAGGCTAGCCTGGGCTACATGGTGAATTCCATGCCAGCCTGGAAAAACACTACACCAGACAATCCCACTCCTGCCGCATCTGTGTATTTTTGTAAATACCTGACACTGTCCGATCTGAAGGTCATGGCTTGATTCTGGCTTCCCTCTGGGTAGGAAAAAAAAAAAACTCCTGTGTTTGGATCCTTGTTACTCAGTCTGATAGAAATTTGTGCAGGCTGGAGAGATAGCTCAGAGGTTTAGATCACTGATTGCTCTTCCAGAGGTCCTGAGTTCAATTCCCAGAAGCCACATGTGGTAGCTCCCAACCATCTACAGTGTGATCTGATGCCCTCTTCTGGCCTGCAAGTATATATGCAGGCAGAACACTGTAGACAAAATAAATGGATAAATCTTTAAAAAGAAAGAAAGAAAGAAAGAAAAATCATTTGTGCTAGAAGATGTGATTTTTCTCACGAGCGGTGTCAGCTCAAGACTTTCCTCTCCCCTTTTTAGAATGCAGAGGTGACCAAACAGGTGTCTGTGGCCAGGCAAGCCCAGGTGGATTTGGAAAGAGAGAAAAAAGAACTGGCGGATTCTTTTGCACGCGTTAGTGACCAGGCCCAGCGGAAGGTGAGCAAGAGAGGCACTTGGGGATTTGGAAGGGAAGAGTCTACTGGAAGGGGCCTCTTATCAGTGTTACTGTTACATTTATATATTGTGTGTATGCATGATGTGTGTGTGTGTGTGTGTGCGCGCGCGCGCACGCACGCATGAGTACACACATGACAGCATGCATGTTGAAGTCAGGGGGCAACTTATGAGTTTGGGTTCTCTTCTTGCACCATGTGGGTCCTGGGGGATCGAACTCAGATCAGACAGCTCAGCAGCAAGCACCTTGATTCACTCAGTCATCTCCTGACCCCTGTAAACAGGCTTGAGATGGACCTGGGTCAGGACTTCATCCTACGTTCCATACGTAGTTTCCAGGGGGCCTTTGGAGGCTACCCAGCTGGAGCAGGTGCTGGGGACTGGGTGTGCCGCTCCATTGGTAGAGTGCTCACTGAGGAGGCCCTGGGATCCATCTCTAGTACCATATAAGTTGGGCGTGGCGGTGCATGCCTGTAATCCAACTCTTGGGAGATGGAGGCAAGAGGAACAGCCATTCAGAGTCACCCTTGACTCTCTAGCAAATTCAAGGCCAGCCTGCGTTACTTGAAATCCCATGTCCAGAAAGGAAAGGGGGAAGTAAATAGATTTTTAATTATTATTTATTAATTAATAACATTATTATAATTAATGTTGGTGATCTTAGTATACTATAGGTTATATACTTATATAGGTATATAATATATTGAATCAATACAACTACTGTTATAATATTAATGCCAATATTAATATTAGTAATAATAATTATAAGTAATAGCACTGTCATTAGTAGTGGTGACATTAATTGGTGTTATATTATTAATGTGCTGTGAATAATTATTGAAGTTGATAAGTACATATGTAATATTTTTCATGAATTTTTACTAATGGCTAGTAAACTAGTCTTCAAAAAGGAAAGATCTGGCTCATCCCCTCCTTGTAGCCTGCCTGTTTAGAACCCGTGGAGTGCGCCGTCTCAGTCAATAGCGTTGGACATGTGTACATACGTGTATTCCTTCTCGTGATTCCCCAGCTCACAGCGCTGTCGTTTTGCCTCCGTTTCAGACGCAAGAGCAACAGGATGTTCTTGAGAACCTGACGCACGAACTGGCCACCAGCCGACAAGAGCTGCAGGTCCTCCACAGCAGCCTGGAAACCTCCGCCCAGGTGAGCCACTCCCTGATCCCTTCCCTCGGGCGCCCTGCCCTTCCCATGAGCCCACCGGCCCCGGTTGGAATCTCCGTGTATTCTTCAAAGGCAGTGATAGGCACGTGGAGGAGAGCTGACCGTCTGCCCTTTGGAGCTAGGAGGGTCTCCAGTGAGGGGACCACTTAATTTCCCCAGTTTCTCCCTGTTTCCACATGGTGACCTCTGCAGTCGGAAACAAAGTGGCTGGCACAGATCGCCGAGCTGGAGAAAGAACAGGGCAGCTTGGCGACTGCCGCAGCGCAGAGAGAGGAAGAATTGTCAGCCGTCCGAGACCAGCTGGAAAGCACGCAGCTCAAACTGGCCAGTGCCCAGGCAAGTGACAGACATCCACCAGATGTCAGCCAGAGATGTGCTGTGAAGGGTTCAAAGCCATTGGCCTGATCGCCAAGGCCTTCCATGGACGTTGTACCTAAAGCCTGTTGCCTCTTTGTGTAAGAAAAGCGTGTGGCCTGGGCATATACCTCAGTGGGCAGAGCGCTTGTCCAGCACGCGTGAGGCCCTGAGCTCAGCCTCCAGACCTCATCGGCTGAGTCTGCCGGCACACACCTGTAATCTCAGCACTCAGGAGTTCAAGTTATCCTGAGCTCTCTAATACTGAGTTCGAGTCCAGCCGGGTGTGGTGGCTCACGCCTTTAATCCCAGCACTCGGGAGACAGGGGCAGGCAGATCGCTGTGAGTTCGAGGCCAGGCTGGTCTACAAAGCGAGTCCAGGACAGTCAAGGCTACACAGAGAAACCCTGTCTCGGGGGTGGGTGGGGGTGGGAGAGACACATGAGTACCTGCCTAATAAAATTAAATAAAATAGGGGCTGGAGAGATGGCTTAGAGGTTCTAATTATCTCTAGAAATATTCTCCCACAGTGAGGGGCCAGGAATCCCATAGCTCTCAGAGTTCACCACCGTCCATGTGCCTGGCTGACTCTCACCTCCCTGGGCTTTTTCTAGGAGTCCATGTGCCAGCAGGTAAAGGACCAGAGGAAGAGCCTCTTGGCAGGGACCAGGAAGGCTGCGGAGCGTGAGATACAGGAGGCGCTGAGCCAGCTTGAAGAGCCTGCCCTCATCAGCTGTGCAGGGTCCACAGGTAGTCTTCCGGCTGCCCACCTGCCGGGCCCAGAGTCCCGGTCCTTCCCTATTGGTGTTGAATCCCACAGGAAACAGCTCGGGGGTCCTCAGCCCAGCCTGTGTGCCGGAGCCCCTGGGCTGTGCCTGGTCTCCATCCTCGTCAGTTAAATCAAAAGTTCTGTGCCATACTGCCTAAGTAATCGTGACTTTGGTGCCTTAGTGTACTTGTCATTACTGTGTCGCTCTGACCGTCGCATGCCTGACAGGAAGGACTTGAGGGAGGAAAGGTTCATTTGGCTCAGTTTTAGGAGGTTCCGGTCCACAGCGAAGACAAAGGCATGGAAGAGCCGCTCTGTTACGTGGCTGTGAGAGTATAGGGTGGAGGCTGGTCACACCCTGGGAAGCGGAGAGAGACAGGAAATGGGCAGGAAGAACAGACTCCCAAGATCTGCCCTGTGACTTGCTTCCTCCCAATAGGCTCCGCCTCCAATTTTTCCATAGCTTCCCAGAGGGGCACCAAAGCTGGGAAACCAAGCATTGGAACATAGTGCTGTGAGAAACAGGGCTGGACACTTGGCTCGGTTGTTAGAGTGCTGGGCTAACATGCACAAAGCCCTGGGTTCTAGTCCCGGTGCCATATAACACTGGGCTTGATAGTACATACTTTTATCCCAACACTTCGAGGAAGGAGACAGGAAGATCAGAAGTTCAAGGCCATCCTGGGCCACATCGTGAGTTCAAAGCCAGCCTGGGTTATGCGAGACCCGTTCTCGAAAGAAAGAAAAACAAATTAGATTCTGTACATCATACCAGAAGCAACACGGCCCGCCGCCTGCCCTCCCTCCTATCTTAAGGAAGAGCCTGTGGGGTGGGTGCAGCAGGTCAGCCAGCCTGCTCCCCCATCCCCCCCCCCCCAGCTGCTTGTGCAGCACAAATTGGGAGAATTCTTGTTCTGACCTTGTCCTGTCATCCCTCCCTCAGATCACCTTCTCTCCAAAGTCAAGTCTGTTTCCAGCTGCCTGGAACAACTGGAAAAGAGCCGCAGCCAGTATCTGGCCTGCCCAGACGGTAAGAGGAGCAGAGGCCATGGGATCTGTCACCAGGGGCAAGCAGGCCAGGCTCAAATATGTACACAAGGGAGCTGAAGGTACAGCCCCAGTGGTTGAGAGCACTAGCTCTTGCAGAGAGAGGATATGGGTTTGGTTCCCCACACCCACCTCACTACAGGCTGCTCACAGCTGCCTGAAACTCCAGTTCCAAGGGATTTGGCGCCCTCTTCTGGCCACCAGGGGTATCTGCATTCAGAAGTACATAGCCCGGAATTATATTAAGAAAAATAAACCTGAAAAGAGTTTTTAGAAAATCGGCACCTGCCGGGCAGTGGTGGCGCACGCCTTTAATCCCAGCATGCAGGAGGCAGAGGCAGGTGGATCTCTGAGTTTGAGCCCTGCCTGGTGTACAAAGTGAGTCCAAGACAGCCAGGGCTACACAGAGAAACCCTGTCTCGAAAAACCAAAAAGAAAGAAAGAAAGAAAGAAAGAAAGAAAAGCCGGGCGTGGTGGCGCACGCCTTTAATCCCAGCACTTGGGAGGCAGAGGCAGGCGGATCACTGTGAGTTCGAGGCCAGCCTGGTCTACAAAGCGAGTCTAGGACAGCCAAGGCTACACAGAGAAACCTTGTCTCAAAAAACCAAAAAAAAAGAAAAAGAAAAAAGAAAAGGGAAGAAAGAAAGGAAAGAAAGAAAGAAAGAAAGGCCCCCCTCACTAGGCCTCACATTTTACTTATCCGTGTAGATATCAGTGATCTTCTGCACTCGGTAACCCTCCTTGCCCACTTGACCAGCGACACCATCCTTCAAGGGAGCGCCACCAGCCTCCGGGCCCCACCAGAGCCAGCCGACTGTAAGTACTAGGAGCAGAGGGGGACTTCTCCTCGCCCCCCAGTACCCTCCCTGCAGCGCGCCCCCCCCCAAAAAAAGGGAAAACAGGAGGTGTTTTCAACATCTGTCTCTCCTGTCTGCAGCGCTGACGGAGGCCTGTAGGCAGTATGGCAGAGAAACCCTGGCCTTTCTCTCCTCTCTAGAAGAAGAGGGAGCCCTGGAGAAAGCTGACAGCGCGGCCATGAGGGACTGCCTCAGCAGAATCAAGGCCATTGGCGAGGTACCTTGAGTGATTTTCTTTTTGTTGTCGGGTCGTCTGAGACCAGGGTCTCCTGGAGCCCAGCCTGGCCTCGAGTTCTCTACCTAGCAAAGGATGACCCTGAACCACTATCTTCTTGTCTCCCTCTCCTGCGTGCTGGCATTGCAGGCCTGGACCAGTATGCCTGGAGCAGGGGACCGACCCCCAGGGCGTCGCATGTGCTAGACAAGCCCTCTGCTAACTGAGCCACACGCCCTGGCCCTGTTTGGCTCTCTGTTTTTGAGATGGTCTCTTATAGACCAGGCTAGCCTAGAACTTGCTGCGTAGCCAAGGATAACCTTGAAAGGCTGGTCCTCCCATATCCACTTGCCACGAATTAGGGTTGTCTGCACGAGTCCTCATGCCTAACCAGAAAGTTTTGGGTTTCTTTTTTAAGACTGTGTGTGGCGCGCGCATGTCAGTACGTATGCAGAAGATGTATACCAGAAGAGGTCATCAAATGTCCCCTGTCCCTCTCTGCCTAGTCTTTCAATGCTGGGTCTCCACAGACGCTCTGTCTCTGCCCGACTCAGGCATGTGCCAGATGCCACAACTCCTTTATGCCAGTGCTAGGATCCGAACTCCAGAACTTGTGCAGCAAACCCTCTTTCCTGCTGGACCATCTGTCCAGCTCCCCCAAACTAATTCTCATTGCAACTCTGAACCCTGCAGCATCACCAGGGAATCCGTTATGCGTCGTCCGCTAGGCCTTTCTGCCTATCTAGCTTGATTCTAGAAAGAGGAAGGGCTAAAAACGACGGACATTGTTGTTACGTTTTGAGACAGGAGCTCACCATTTGCAGTGGATGGCGCCTGAGGAGTGATACCTAAAGTCGTCCTTTGGGCTCCATACATACGTGTACATGTACACCGGCACACATGTGTGGCCATCTACACACTGAACATTCACACACAAGGAGTTTGCATTAGGTGTTTATGGAAGTGCAAAGATGCACAAATTCTGTGAGAAAGAAAATTGAGACCAGCTGTTTGTGTTCTGTGCAATAGATCTGAAGCAGAGATCTACTTTTTTTTTTTCCGAGACAGGGTTTCTCTGTAGCCTTGGCTGTCCTGGACTCACTTTGTAAGTTTTTGCTTTGTTTGGTTTTTGTTTTTGTTTTTGTTTTTTTAACATGTAAGACTGCTCTATTTGCATGTACACCTACATGCCAGAAGAGGGCATCAGATCACATTACAGATGGTTGTGAGCTACTACGTGGTTGCCGGGAATTAACTTAGGACCTCTGGAAGAGCAACCAGTGCTCTTAACCTCTGAGCCATCTCTCCAGCCCTCAGAGATCTACTTTAATAGTAGGATGACTG
Source organism: Acomys minous (assembly GCF_964271855.1). Lineage (NCBI taxonomy): Eukaryota > Metazoa > Chordata > Mammalia > Rodentia > Muridae > Acomys > Acomys minous. The sequence continues at coordinate 74,028,797 of NC_140498.1, forward strand.
GGCATGGTGATGCCAGCCTGTGATCCCACCTCTTGGGAGGTCGAGGCGCGGGGATCAGGAGTTCAGGGCCATTGGGGCTACATGAAGAATTGGAAGCTAACCTGGTTTCATGAGTCCCTTCTTTTAAAAAAACAAAAATAATGTTGGTCAGTGACGGTGCATGCCTTTAATCCCAGCCCGGGGGTAGTGGGGTCAGCGATGGGCAGATCTCTGAGTTCAAGACCAGCCTGGTCTTCAGAGGGAGTTCCAAGGTAGCCAGAGCTATACAGAGAAACCTGTCTCAGGAAAAAAGGACGGGGAGGGGCAGTTGTGATAGCTCATACCCTTAATCCCTACACTCAATAGCAGAGGCAGGTGAGTTCGGGGGCAGCCTTATCTACATAGTGAGACTCTGTCTCAAACACCAAAAAAAGCCCTTCCGTTAGTAAATACAGTTGATACCTGTGACAACATGCTTAAGCCTTTGTTAGTCTCTTTTTGTTGTTGCTGTAGCAAATATCTGGCAAGAGTTTTGTTTCATTTTGTTTCGGCTCACCTTTTGGGGCTGTGGTGACCGAGCACGAGGCGGCTACTCATGTTGCATCCACCTTCAGGAATCGGGAGAGCTGGATGCTGGTGCTCGACTCACCGTCTTCTTTTTATTCGGTGCAAAGCCCAAGCCCGTGGGATGCTGCCACTTCCTGTCAAGTGGTTCTTTCTACCATGGTTAGCCCGATCTAGAGACTCCCTCAAGGGTCATGTGCTTGTTTCCATGGTGATGCTGCCTCCCATCAGGTTGGCAACCAAGCTCAGTCATCATAGGGCCACAGTAACGTAGCTGAATGGCTCTGTAGGGTTAGGCGCTGGTGGCTTCCCAGCTGGACGTGGTTCTGGGTATGTGTGGAGAAGGGAGGAAGGTGAGGTTACAGCATTGACATCATGGAAGGTGCCAGGTGGAGTCTGTGACAGGCCCTGCCTCCCACACCTTGTAGAAGGTTCTCGTGATGGGGCCAAAGAAGAAGCAAAGAGAAGGGCCAAGTGTCTTTAACTTCTGTGGTACCGCTCACAGGAACTGTTGCCCAGGGGCCTGGACATCAAACAGGAAGAGCTGGGTGACCTGGTGGACAAGGAGATGGCCGCCACTTCAGCTGCCATTGAAGCTGCCACCACCCGGATAGAGGTAAGGGGATTCGGGAGGGTTTCCCGCCGTGGGAATGTCTTAGAGGGTCCTGTCAGAAGGGAGGGAAAGAAGGAAGGAAGAAAGAAAGAAAGAAAGGAAGAAAGCTGGCTAGGCATGGTAGCACACACCTTTAATACCATCACTCAGGAGGCAGAGGCAGGTGAATCTCCCCAAGTTCAAGGCCAGCCTCATACTGACCAGGACAGCAAAGGCTACATACATGGAGAAATCAAACATTGAAAAACCAGAAAGCAAGCCGGGCGTGGTGGCGCACGCCTTTAATCCCAGCACTCGGGAGGCAGAGGCAGGCGGATCGCTGTGAGTTGTGAGTTCGAGGCCAGCCTGGTCTACAAAGTGAGTCCAGGATGGCCAAGGCTCCACAGAGAAACCCTGTCTCGAAAAAACCAAAAAAAAAAAAAAAAAAAAAAAAAAAAAAAAGAAAAACCAGAAAGCAAGCCGGGGGTGGTGGCGCACGCCTTTAATCCCAGCACTCGGGAGGCAGAGGCAAGCGGATCGCTGTGAGTTCGAGGCCAGCCTGGACTACAAAGTGAATCCAGGACAGCCAACGGTACACAGAGAAACCCTGTCTCGAAAAACCAAAAAAAAAAAAAAAAAAAAAAAAGCAAGCAAGTAAAATCAAAGCCCAAGGTCATCGCATCAATAAGGGGAAGAAAACAAGGTTCTTACGAAGAAAAATGGAGAGTTTTCTCTGAGGTAGGACATTTTGTTGTCAGGCCACCCGAGGTTCAGTTTCTGGGATGGCCAACAATAATTACGTGACTTATGTGAGTTACATTCACCTGGCTGGGATTTAGATCCTGTTTCTATAGCACAGCCACTGGTTCGGTTTCATTCCTGTTGTTTCGATAAAACATCTTAACAAGAAGCAATTAAGGAGAGAAGGGTTTCTTTTTGCCTATAGTTTCAGGATACGGCAGGGAAGTCACTGTGGCAGGAGTGTGAAGCGGCTCGTCGTGTGCCATCCACAGTCAAGAATGGAGAGCATTAATGCATATATGTTCCCTGGCTTGCTCGTGCCTAACGGGATTTCTCCACTCCTATACAGTCCGGGACTCCCCGCATAGGGAATGGTGCTGCCCACAGTGGGCTGGGTCTCTCCACATTAGTTAACTTAAGACATCCCTCCCACAGATGTGCCTGCATGCCAACCCAGTGGAAACAACCTCTCATGAAGACTCTCTTGTTGAGTGAGTGTAGGATGTTGAGTTGACAGTTAAAGCTAGCAGTCACTGTGATGATAATAATAAAACGCTAGAGGATGCCTGGAAGGTGTTAAAGGGATTCTCTCAGTAGAAGCTGGACGGGTCCTGTTGGAAAGGTCTCATATGTGCTGTGAGCACCTGCCTTGCAAATCTTGGTGGCCAGAGTGCCACAGCTCTTGGTGTTTGCCTGAGTACCGAGGTTGAGACCTTCACCGACTAGAAAGAACAGTTGGCTCCCGCTGTCTACCATCCTGATAGACAAAAGGTCTGCCGTTTTTCTGACTCACAAGGATAGAGATGAAAATAACCCAGATTCGGCCTTCTGTATCACCGCATCTTGTTGGATGCAGAGTGTATGGAGGCAGTCGGTGGTTGTTGATAAGGTTCGTGGTACATTCAGGAACTGTTCTTCTTCAGGTGGGAGGTATGGCTCAGTGGTAAGAGTGTTTGCATACAGAGGCAGGCGGATCGCTGTGAGTTCGAGGCCAGCCTGGTCTACAAAGTGAGTCCAGGACAGCCAAGGCTACACAGAGAGACTCTGTCTCAAAAAACCAAAAAAAAAAAAAAAAAAAAAAAGAGTGTTTGCATAGAATCTCCCGGTGAGGGGCTGGGGTCGTAGCTTATCAGAGTGCCTACCTAGCATATAGGAAACCTGAGCTCAATTCCCAGTAACACACACACACACAAAGAAAAGAAACCAGGGTCTGGAGAGATGGCTCAGAGGTTTAAGGGCAATGGCTGCTGTTCCAAAGGTCCTGAGTTCAATTCCCAGCAACCACATGGTGGCTCACAACCATCTATAATGAGCTCTAGTGCCCTCTCCTGGCGTGTAGGAGTCCATGCAGGCAACTGTGTACATAATACATAAGTAAATAAATAATCTTACCATCCGTGCTTCTTTTTAAAAGGAAATACTCAGTAAATCTCGAGCAGGAGACACGGGAGTCAAGTTGGAGGTGAACGAAAGGTCAGTGCGAGCCTTGCGGTCGCCGCGGGTAAGCAAGGTGCTTGACAGTGAGGCCCGAGGTGAAGTGTCGCTCACCAGCTTTCCTCCAAGGGTCTACCTCAGGGTCCTCCCCACACCCCCACCCCCAGCCATCCCAACCTCCTTGAGGTCTTCCTGACGTGGGAATGAGAAAGCAAGTCGGCTGCTCGTCACCAACCCTTTCTCTTGGCTAGGATCCTCGGTTCCTGTACCAGCCTGATGCAGGCCATCAAGGTCCTCGTCGTGGCCTCCAAGGACCTCCAGAAGGAGATCGTGGAAAGTGGCAGGGTAAGTGGGCGCGATGGGGTCAGCTCTCTCTGTCTCTCTGTGTGCCGGAGTCTGCTTTCACTCAGGGCTCCATCCCTACGCCATCACGAGTGGATCTGCCATGCCTAAGGAAACTCACAGACACTGCGGGAAGCTGAGGGTGCCTGGTGACTGACTGCCTCTAGGGAGCAGCCAACCAGTACCCCTTAGCCCAGCTCCCAGAGGCCACCCAGACCTGCTGTGGAAACCCTGCTGACACTGCAAGTCTAGGGCTTCAGGGAACGACTGAGGACTTTTGGGAAAGTGGGCGGTTCCCAGGAATAAACCTGGTACCATCATCGCTCAGACATGCGAGGCTGGTCCATATTGATTCCCAGACCTGCTGATACTTACTTAACCTCTGTTTACAATCTATATGCTCATGGGGCTAAGGCAGGAAGATCTCACCTTTGACCTCGGCATGGGCAAGCTGCATAGCTGGACTGTCTCTCAAAATTCCTTTCAGAATTGAGGATGTAGCTCGGTTGGTAGAGTCCCTGCCTAGCATCTATAAAACCATAGATTCCATTCCAAGGTCTGCATGAAACCACGCATGGATTATTCCCGGCATTGGGAGGCAGAGGCAAGCGGCTCTCTGTGAGTTCAAGGCCAGCCTGGTCTATATGGAGAGACCCTGCCCCGAAGCAAGAATTTAATGGGCTGGAGGGATGGCTCAGTGGTCAAAAGCACTTCCTGGTCTTCAGAGGGGTCTGAGTTCGGTTCCCAGCGCACATGTCAGGTGGTTCACAACTGCCATAGCTCCAGCTCCAGGGTGTCAGATGCCTCTGAGGTCACCAGGCACCCGCGTGTTCTTATACAAGCACACACAATTGAAAGTAAATCTTGCGCTTGCTTCGGCAGCACATATACTAAAATTGGAACGATACACAGAAGATTAGCATGACCCCTGCACAAGGATGACACACAAATTCATGAAGCGTTCCATATTTAAAGAAAAAAAGAAAGTAAATCTTTTTTTTTTTTAAGTTTGATTTATTTATTATTTATGCAGTACCCACCTGCATGTGAGCCAGCAGGCCAGAAGAGAGCACCAGATCTCATTATAAATGGTTATGAATCACCATGTGGTTGCTGGGAATTGAACTCAGGACCTTTGGAGGAGTAGCCAGTGTTCTTAACCTCTAAGCCATCTCTCCAGTCCATAAATCTTTTTTTTCCTGTCAATCTTTTTTTTTTTTTTTTTAAGATTTATTTATTCAGGTGTACAGTGTTTTTGTCTACATTACATGTACACTTGCATGCCAGAAGAGGGCACCAGATATCTTTATAGATGGTTGCAAGCCACCATGTAGTTGCTGGGAATTAATCTCAGGGTTTCTCTGTGTAGCCCTGGCTGTCCTGGATTCACTTTGTAGACCAGGCTGGCCTCGAACTCACAGAGATCCACCCGCCTCGGCCTCCAGAGTGCTGGGATTAAAGGCGTGCACCATCACGCCTGGGCATTTTTTTAAAGCTAGAGATTTACCTTCATGTATTACCTCCAGGCCTTAGGAATGTCATTTTTTTTTTTTTTTTGCCTTATTTGCCTCTTAGTTTTCATATCCATAAAGTAAGAATGAAGGCACTTAGCACTTGGTGGGCCATCTATAAAATTAACTGTTACTAGCTGGGTATTGGGCCAGGGAGAGCTCAGCGGGTAAAAGTTGCTATGCGTAACAAGCTGAGTTCAATCTCCAGGTCACACAGGTGTAGGAAGAAGGGTAGAGCCGATTCCTTCCGAGCCGGGCTCTGACCCTCACACATGGCATGGGCGTGTCTACCCGCATGCATACACACGCAAAATGTGTAAGTAAATTGTTGGGGACACACACAGACAGGGACTGACAAACCATTCTTACCTCTTCACCTGTGGTTGCTTCCTTGCGTGACACCTGCAGGAACTCCCTCGAGAAATACAATATTTTTTTCTCCCAAAATCTGGGTATGGCTATAATTGTAGTAGTTCTCAGGAGGCTAAGGGAGAAGGACCAAGACTTGTGGGGAGTGGCTTAAACTATATACTGAACCCTGTCTAAAAACAGTACTGCAGTCTGGAGAGGTGGTCCAAATGGGTTAAAGGCACTGTCACTCTTACAGAAGACCAAGGTTTAGTTCCTAGCCCCCACGTGGTAGCCAGGTCACAATCATCTGTAACTCCAGATTCGAGGGATTCGACCCCTCTTCCTGCCTATGCACACATACGGTGCATGTACATGCAGGCAAAACACATATGAAATAGTATTTTAAAATTAAAATATAAGGCTGGCGGTGCTAGTGCACATCTTTAATCCCAGCTCTCGTAAGGCAGAGAGGCAGGTGGATCTGAGTTCTTCGGGGGCCCAACCTGGTTTACAGAGTGAGTTCCAAGCTGGGCAGTGGTGGCGCACGCCTTTAATCCCAGCGCTTGGGAGGCAGAGGCAGATGGATCGCTGTGAATTTGAGTCCAGCCTGGTCTACGGAGCGAGTTCCAGGACAGTCAAGGCTACACAAAAAAACCCTGTCTGAAAAAAACAAAAACAAAAACAAAGAACAGAGTGAGTTCCAAAATATCTAGGGATATATAGAGAAACCCTGTTTCAAAAATAATATCAAAGCAACTAACCAAGCTGTTGTATTTTTGCTTCTACAGGGCACTGCCTCCCCTAAAGAATTTTATGCCAAGAACTCTCGGTGGACAGAAGGGCTTATATCTGCCTCCAAAGCTGTTGGTTGGGGAGCGACCATTATGGTGTAAGTATCTGGCTCTGTGGCACCTCACATCCCCTTCCCCGGTCCATTGATCCATCCCAGACAGTTGCTAGGAGAAAAAAAAGTACCATCCTCATATCCTGGCATGGTGGTACCCGCCTGTAATCCCAGCACTTGAGGGGCTGAGGCAAAGGGGTGACAAGTTAGAGGTCACCCAGGGCTATACAAGACCCTGTGTAAACAGAACATAGGTGCTCTTGGGGAGAAGTGGGAGAGTGGTGGCTGGGCTTGTGTTTGCCCCTTGGTTCAACCCCTCCCCAGTCCTGCCAGAAAGTTACCTGTTGGTCTTGGGTCTATCTGTTTTGGTTTTTGAGACAGGGTCTCTCTATGTAGCCTTGGTTGGCCTAGAACTCACTAAGTAGACCAGGCTGGCCTTGAACTCACAGAGATCCACTAGCTTCTGTCTCCCAAGTGCTAGGATCAAAGGTCTATGCCATCATGCCTGACCCAAGATGTTTTTAAAATCTAGAAACACGTGGGGGGTTTTTTGTTTGTTTGTTTGGTTGGTTTGGTTTGGTTTTGGTTTTTTAAGACAGGGTCTCTCTGTGTAGCCCTGGCTGTCCTGGACTCGCTTTGTAGACCAGGCTGGTCTTGAACTTACAGCAATCCGCCTGCCTCTGCCTCCTGAGTGCTGGGATTAAAGATGTGAGCCACCATGCCCGGTGAAACATATGATTTAAAACATTTTTTTTTTTTTTTTGAGTTTTTCAAGACAGGGTTTTCTCTGTGTAGTCTTGGCTGTCCTAGACTTACTTTGTAGACCAGGCTGGCCTCGAACTCACAGCGATCCACCTTAGTGCTAGGATTAAAGGTGTGCACCACCATGCCCAGCTCATGTTTAATTAAAAAAAATGAATAGTGTGCTGAGTCATGGATTGGTCATGAATAGTGTGCTGAGTCATGGTTTGGTCATGAATAGTGTGCTGAGACATGGATTGGTCATAAGGTCAGTCATACATGCCAAACACGAGCACCTCAGTTGGATTGCTGCCTCCCACATACAAGGCCGTTTGTGACGGCATGCATTGCTCATGCCAGCACTGGGAAGACAGAGGCAGGAGGATGCCTGGAACTCACTGGCCAGCCAGGCATAGTGGGCACGCCTTTAATCCCAGCACTCATGAGTTCAAGGCCAGCCTGGTATACAGAGTGAGTTCCAGGACAGCAAGAGCTACATAGTGAGAACATGTCTAAAGAAACAAGACAAGGGAGGCAGAGGCAGGTGAATCTTTGTGAGTTCAAGGCCAGCCTGGTCTACAAAGTGAGTCCAGGACAGCCAAGGCTACACAAAGAAACCTTGTCTCGAAAACAAAAACAAAAAAAGAAGCAAGACAGAAATGATATGGGCTATGTCTCAAAAAATAAGCTGGAAGTAGGCATTGGGGCACTTGGAAGCCAAAGACAGATGATGCTCTGTGAGACCCTATCTCAGAAATTAAATAAACAAACAAACAAATAAATATATGAGGAAAATTGCACCTGAGGAAAGACATCTGAATTGGTCCTGTGGCTTTCACATGCACTTTCTCTCTCTCTCTCTCTCTCTCTCTCTCTCTGTCTCTCTCTCTCTCTCTCTCTCTCTCTCTGTCTCTCTCTCTCTCTCTCTCACACACACACACACACACATCTTTACATACACAAATAAATACAAGGAAATACAAGTGAATAGTACTGGACGTTTGAAAGGGACCCAGGGTCTCCCAGGCAGCCTAAGGGCAGGATAAGCAGGCTGCCTTCTCTGTCTAGCCAGGGACTTAGAGGTTGCCTGGAGGTGGGGTCTTCATGGTTTCTGTTCTCTGTAACTTCATCCTTCATGCCTCTTCTGGATTCTCAGGGATGCTGCCGATCTCGTGGTCCAGGGCAAAGGGAAGTTCGAGGAGCTGATGGTGTGCTCACATGAGATCGCCGCCAGCACAGCCCAGCTTGTGGCTGCATCCAAGGTAGGGCCAGCTGCAGCTGGACGCCCCAGCACGCTGTAAGACCTTTCTGAGTTACAGGGGACTAGAACCGTAGAACTGACCTCAAGGACAGGCAGCAATCCATACCCCTGCTTGGTGGTGTTCTGAATAAAAGGATGCTATGTACCAAGGATTCCTCAGTGCCCTCTTTTAAAAGCTTAATATAGGAGCCAGGCTTGGTGACGCACGCCTTTAGTCCCAGCACTCGGGAGGCAGAGGCAGGCGGATCACTGTGAGTTCGAGGCCAGCCTGGTCTACAAAAGCGAGTCTAGGACAGCCAAGGCTACACAGAGAAGCCCTGTCTGGAAAAACTGAAAGGGGAAAAAAAATAGCTCTAATAATATATGTCAGCAAGCAGCACCCACCCCCCACCCCCTGCTCATCACACACACACCTTGCTGTTTTTGTCACTGTCATTAGGTAGCTTTGGAGGGTCCCAGGCATGCCAGCCCACAAGTAGTAATGCCACCATCCAAGGAGCATTCAGGTGGACCAGGTGACATGGGTCTGTCATCCCAGCTAACTTCAGAAGATAAGGCAGGGGAATTAAAAGTTAAAGGCTAGCTTGGGCTTAAAGTGAATTTACGGCCAGCCTGAGCAACCTAACAAGGCTTTGGCTCAGGATAAGAAATTTTAAACAGTGGCCAGTGAGATGGCATAGTCAGGAAAAGACACTTCCCACCACAGCTGATGATCTGAGTTTGATCCCTGGGACCTACAGGGTGGAGTGAAATGATGCCCACAACTTGTTCTCTGACTTCCACATGCACACCTACACACAAAGACTACATAAATAAAATAAAATGTAATTTAAAATTACCTGAGCGTACAGTTTAGTGCCAATGTACTTGCCTTAGATATGTTGGTAAGAGGCAGAGGTGATGGCTCAGTGGTAGAGCACCTACCTAGAATCCCCCAGTGAGGGGCTGGGCTGTGGCTCAGTGGTAGAGCCCCTGCCTAGAATCCCCCAGTGAGGGGCTGGGGTGTGGCTCAGTGGTAGAGCCCCTGCCTAGAATCCCCCAGTGAGGGGATGGGGTGTGGCTCAGTGGTAGAGCTCCTGCCTAGAATCCACCAGTGAGGGGTGGGGTGTGGCTCAGTGGTAGAGCCCCTGCCTAGAATCCCCCAGTGAGGGGCTGGGGTGTGGCTCAGTGGTAGAGCACCTGCCTAGAATCCCCCAGTGAGGGGATGGGGTGTGGCGCAGTGGTAGAGCCCCTGCCTAGAATCCCCCAGTGAGGGGCTGGGGGTGTGGCTCAGTGGTAGAGCCCCTGCCTAGAATCCCCCAGTGAGGGGATGGGGTGTGGCGCAGTGGTAGAGCACCTGTCTAGCAAGCATATGGCCCTGGGTTCCATCCCTAGTACCCAAAGTTAAAACAGGCATGGTAATGGTGATGCATGCATTTAATCAAAACACTCAAGAAACAGAAATGGGCAGATAGCAGATAGTTACAGTGCATTCAGGGCTGTATAGTGAGACCCTGTCTCAAAAGCAAAAGAGGATCTGTTAGCCAGGCCAACACCTTTGATCCCTGAACTCAGGAAGCAAAGGCAAGTGTACTTCTGTGAGTTGGAGGCCAGCCTGGTTTATATAGTGAGCTCCAGGCCAGCCAGGGTCTCTACATAATGAGTCCTTGCCTCAAAACACAAAGTATCTGGCGATGGAGCTGCTCGGCACAGTCTACAGGTCACCTGACTTGGCCTTTTAGGTTCCTTATCACCAATGTCTCCCCCTCCCGTGTCTATGAATATGAACCACTGCCCCATTTAATCCTCAAGTAGAGCTGTTGACCAAGGCCCCCTCACCAGTGAGCCAGAACTTTCTCCATGAATATTCTTCTTTTATTTTAATTTATTATAATTTATTCAGATTACATCCGATTGCTATCCTTGTTTGTATCTTCCCATTCCTTCCTCCCCCACCATACGACCATAGCCTATCAGGTCTCATCCGGCTAGCCTGCTCCCCCTTCTTCTGTGTGCCTCCCCACGAAGGGGAAATGATCGTCAGGGGCACCAGAGTTCACGTCACACAGCAGTCCCTGCCCACAAATACTCTTTATCCTTATTTCTTAGGATTCCAAGTTTTCCCATGTGTAGAAGAGTTCATCCAGAGTGTAGGGTAACCCAGCCTATATCCCAGCGGCCACTTTCACTCCAGACTTGTCAGGGGCTGGTCCCACGGGTAACAGTGACTTTGACGGGGTGACTAGGGACAACATTCCGTGTCTCCTAAGCACCAGCAGGCCGGCTCTTGAGTCCCATCCTTGCTGCCTCTGATGTAGTGGGAAGGTAAATGTCATTTGTCCCCCGCAGGTAAAAGCTAACAAGGGCAGCCTCAATCTGACACACCTGCAGCAGGCCTCTCGGGGCGTGAACCAGGCCACGGCCGCTGTGGTGGCCTCGACCATTTCCGGCAAATCTCAAATTGAAGAGACAGGTAACCTTTTACAGTCTGTGTCTTTCTCCATGATCTCAACTTAGTTCTGTTTTTAATTGTTTTGTTTGTTTGTTTGTTTGTTTGTTTGTTTTTCAATGTGTGGTGTGTGTGTAGGTATGCATACATGTGTCTACTAATGTATATAGGTCTCCTGTACTGATTCTCCCCTCTGTCTCTCTGTCTGTCTGTCTCTCCCCCCCTTTCCCCTTCTCTGAGCTAGGAACCTCACTACATAGCCCTGGCTGGCCTTGAACTCAGAGATCCGCTTGCCTCTGCCTTTGGAGGAGGACAGGAATTAAAGGCGGGTGCCACCTTGCCCAGCTCTTAGGGAATACATTCTTGGGAAGGACGCAGGCAGCTGGGGATGTTTCTCAGTCAGTGGAATGTGCAAAGCTTGCCTATCCTTTTGGTTTTTTACATCCGTGCTGAGCTCCTAAGCAGGACCTCACAAAACCATGAGTTTTACATTCCCACGGTGCCAGGCTATTTAAGTAGATTTTTCCTTATGCTATTTTCTGAGGTCAGAGGAAAGTCTCTACAGGTCTAGTTGTCCCTGGAGAATCAGACCCTGGTTACCTGTGAAATAGTTAATTTTCTCATTATTATGAGCAGACTAAACCTAAAACCAACTTTTTTTTTCTTTTTTCAGTTTTTGTTGAGACAGGGTTTCACTGTGTCCAGCCCCTAAAAGCAACTTATTATTTTTTTTACTTTAATTTTCTTATTTGTTCATTTTATATCCCAGTCGTACCTGCCTCCTTCCTCTCCTCCCAGTCCCATCCTCCCTCCCTCTTCCCCCCCACCCCCCCACTACACCTCAGAAAAGGGGAGCCCTTCTCTCACCCCACCCCAGCACATCATGTCATATCAGGACTGAGTACAGCTTTTTAAAAGGAAGGGTTTGGGCTGGTAAATGGCTCAGAGGAGAAAGGTGACTGTTGCCAAGTCTGATGACCTGAGTTCAATGCCCAGGATGCACATGACTCTCTTTGCCTTCCACTCTCACAGCATGGCACATATATGTGCACACTCACACTAACCCCAGCACTCTGGGAAGCAGAGGCAGGTGGATCTCTGTGAGATCGAGACCAGCCTGGTCTACAGAGCAAGTCCAGGGCAGCCAGGGCTGTTACACAGAGAAACCCTGTCTTGGAAAACTATAACGAAAATAAAATGTAAAAAATTAAAAAGCTCTGTGGCCATCTCCTAAGGACAACAACTTAAAGATAACCTTTAACCTGGTGTGTGTGTGTGTGCATGTGCGTGTGCGTGTGTGTGTGTGTGTGTGTGTGCGCGCGCGCGCGCGCGCGTGCACACATGAACATGTGTGATGTGCCCCTGTATACTGGTATGCACACAAATAAAGGCATGTCTCTAGGGACCTACTTCTGCCAGGCAGGCCCAACCTTCTAAACATTCTATATTCTCCCAAAATAGTACCAACAGCTGAGGAGCAAGCACTCCAAACATGAGCCTGTGGGGTCGGTTCAGCTTGCGACCATTATGGTGGCAGAGGGAATGCCAACAATTACTATGTCACCGTCCTCACAGTTGAGTGACGGCCACAGACATTATTTGACTGGATCTTTCTATGTCTTTCCGTGCAGACAGTATGGACTTCTCAAGCATGACACTGACTCAGATCAAGCGCCAGGAGATGGATTCCCAGGTAAGAAAAAGATGGCCACGTCTAAGGACGGCTGACTCCATTGCCTGCACATCAGCCTCAAATCTCATTCCCACGGGGCCAGCCTGGTCTATCTAGTGAGACCAGAACAGCCAAGGCTACACAGAGGAACCCTGTCTCAAAAGACAAAAAAACAAAAACAAAAACAAAAAAGAAGAAAAGTCCCAGAGAAGCATTCAAAGGAACATTGCAAGGGGTGGGTGTCCTTGGTCTTAGAGCACCTGTCTAGAATCTGCCAGTCTGCTGGGGGTGACTCAGTGGTTGCGCACTTGCCTATCTAGAATCCCCCAGTGAGGGGCTGGGGTGTGGTTCAGTGGTAGAGCATCTGCATAGAATCCCCCAGTGAGGGGCTGGGGTGTGGCTCAGTGGTAGATCACCTACCTAGAATCCTCCAGTGAGGGGCTGGGGTGTGGCTCAGTGGTAGAGCACCTGCCTAGAATCCCCCAATGAGGGGCTGGGGTGTGGCTCAGTGGTAGAGCACCTGCCTAGAATCCCCCAGTGAGGGGCTGGGGTGTGGCTCAGTGGTAGAGCAGCTGCCTAGAATCCCCCAGTGAGGGGCTGGGGTGTGGCTCAGTGGTAGAGCCCCTGCCTAGAATCCCCCAGTGAGGGGCTGGGGTGTGGCTCAGTGGTAGAGCACCTGTCAATCATACACGGGGCCCTAGATCCAATCAATCCCCACTACTTCCAAAGAGAAACAGACTGAGGGTTACAGAGGAAAGCTACAGCAGTAGGAACATAGCTCATTGGTAGAACATTTAGCATGTGTTTGACACGACCTTCAGTCCTCAAGTTTGGTATAACTAAATTATACCAAAGAAGTGCAAGACCCTCTCACTCCCTTTTCCAACAGGTTAGGGTGCTGGAGTTGGAAAATGACCTGCAGAAGGAGCGTCAAAAACTAGGGGAGCTTAGGAAGAAACACTACGAGCTGGCGGGTGTTGCCGAGGGCTGGGAAGAAGGTGAGCTCATCTTGGGTATACGCTGACGGTGCCACAGCAGGACAGGCCTTCCGGGAGCAGAGCAGGATCCTCTGCCCTGTCACTTCCTCCCCTCTTTTCATTCTTGTAAGCCTAAAGCTGGGGCGTACATCACAGAGAAGTAAAAAGCTTTTGTTGTTGCTCTTGAGAGCCTCAGCATTAACATGGGTGGTGCACACCTGTTAACCTAGCACTTGAGCCCAAAGGAAGATTGGGACTTTGAGGCCACCGTAGGCTACATAACCAAAAATATTGAATATTATAAAAAGGTCCTCACTTACCAGTACATTTGTGTCTCAGTCACTACAGTGCCCTCCTGGGCTACAAACCTTATTTTTGGGGGTCTGGAGAGATGGCTCAGAGGTTAAAAGCACTGACTGCTCTTCCAGAGGTCCTGAGTTCAATTCCCAGCAACCGCATTGTGGCTCATAACCATCCAGATGCTCTCTTCTGGCCTGCAGGTGTACACTCAGACAGAACACTGTATACATTCAAAAAAACAAACCTTGTTTTTACTTGGGGGGTGGGGTTCAAATTTTTATTTTTATTTTTATTTTCTGGGTATGGGCACAGTTGTGTGCTGTCATGTGTGTCCTGGGGCTTGAGCTTGGGTCCTGGTCCTGTGCTCTTAACACTGAATCACCACCCACAGTGCACATGCACACAAACAACAACCACAACAATAATAAATAACAACAACAAGAACAACAATACTTTTAAAGGCCATAATACCCAAAAGATGAACAGGCTTAAGGAGAAATGGGGTGCAAAAATATTCAGACACATCCCCTAGCTGGGTCTTGTGGCATGGACCTATACTCCCAAGTTATTCTGGAGTCTGAGACAGAAAAATTGAAAGCTTGAGGCCCGCTTCATTCCACAAAAGGATTCAATGCCAGCCTAGGCAACTTAAAGAGTCTTTCAGAAATGGAAAGTAAAAAGAGAGCTAAGGAGGCAGGGGGCAGGGCAGGAGAGATTGCTCGGTGACTAAAGCACTGGGCTCTAACAGAGGATCTGGGTTCAGTCCCCAGCACCTACATGGCAGCTCACAGTTGTCTGTAACTCCATAATCTGACACCCTCACACAGATAGACATGCAGGCAAAACACCAGTGCACATAAAATAAAAAAAATTTTAAATGCCGCGGGGTGGTGGCACACACTTGTAATCCCAGCACTCGGGAGGCAGAGGCAGGCCTCTGAGAATTCGAGGACAGCCAAGGCTACACAGAGAAGCCCTGTCTTGGAAAAGGAAAAAGTAAAAATAAAGAGGGCTGGGGACATAGCTGGGTTGTGTTATGCCTGCCTAGGATTCTCTGCTCAGGAGCTGGGATGTGGCTCAGCAGTAGAGCACTTTGATTAGAGTGCTCCGGTGACTCCTGATTACCTGGCTGGTCCCTGAACCTAAGGCGGAAGGAGTGGCCTGACTCTTCAGAGTTGTCCTCTGTCCCAGGCCAGAGACCCGCCATCGCCTGCTGCTGTATGCAGCTTCCTTTGTGCCCAAAGGGGGTGGGTCCGTCACGGGCAAGATTGTTGTTGCTTATAGATTGATTATTCCTGGACATAAGGATGCTGCTGTATAACAGCCATGAGCTTGACAGTGTCACGTGCCAACAGTCTGTTGCGTGTGTTTGTGTATACATGAGGTTCCATGTGATTTGTTACTGTTTTTAGGGACAGAAGCGTCGCCTTCTACTGCTCAAGAAGCGATACCCGAGAAAGAATAGAGCCGAGCCAACGCCCCACACGTCAGAACGTAAATCCTTGTTCCCCTTCTGTTTGTGATGTTCCCCACCGTGGCACACGAGGGCCTTGCAGACCTCTCCATTGACAAAAGCTGAAGGCCACCATGTGTCCTTGTGATGCCACCTATGTGCATATGCGTGATGAGTTCCCCCCCCATGCGCGCATGCATGAGTTCTTTTTCTTTCTCCCTATGTGCGCATATGTGATAAGGTTTTTTTTCCCTGTGTGCACATGTGTGATTTTTTTTTCCTATACGTGCATGCGTGATTTTTTTTTTCCCTCTGCGCACATGCGGTTATTTTTCTTTCTCCCTATGTGCGCATGTATGATGTTCCCCTCTTTCCCCCCCCCCCCCGGCCCCCCCTCCCCATGTGCGCATGTGTGATAAGTTGATGTCCAGGCAGACCAGGGTCGGCCACAAAGCAAGCTGAGGTCCACAGAAAAACAGCGACGTGGCCAAGCTGTCTTGCCTAACATCCACTTCCTCACCAGTTATGTCTTTCTTAGGCTTCTTTGTCGTTGTGAGCTTGGAGAGGGGACATCTTACACCTATTCTTTTTTTCCCCCCCTCCTCCTCAGTTTTTTGCATTTTGTCATTTGCACAAACTTATGAGCATCTGAACTCCGCTGGATTCCATACCAGACGGCTGCCTGGATCCACGCGTCAGAAGAACAAGAAGGCACGGTCAGCCTGGCCGGTCACGCCAAAGCAACGGCTCTCCCAACACACACTACACTTTCGGTAGCTCAATGGATCCCCTCCTGCCTATGATTAGGTGGCCGTCTGGGTCTTTGGTTTCCTATTTTGAAAGTTTCACACAGCCAACTTTCCCAAGGAGGGTTCCAACCCCACCCCCAGCCCCACCCTGAGCTCTGAGCCTTCTGAGATGAATACCGCCCCCCCCCCCAATACACACGCCATGGTGCGGCTCAGGCTACGCCTTGGTGCTCCAGCTCAGCCCTTCTGTCGGCCAAGGCCACCCTCTAGGGTGACAGCTCTCCTTGGAAGCCTGAAGCAGAGCTAGTGCCTTTACTTCCTGACCCTGGATGCCAGCGCGCAGCATCTGTCCACCTTCACTAGCCGGGGAGCACCAGAGTTTTGTTTTGTTTTTTTTTTTAAAAAAAAAGAAGAAGACAGGAAAAGGTACAGGGGCCCAGCTGTTCAGGGGACATATTTCTTAGGAGCTCCTGTGACCTGGTTCACCTCCTGTCACGTGCTGGAACAGAGCTGGTGTGAACAGCAACACTATATGCCCAGAGCGAACTTCCTGTGCCATGTCACTTGGGCCACCCTGTCAAACCTAGGCAAGGCCCTAAAGAGGGACAAATATAAAGGAACGGGAAGTGGTTCCTTCTCCAGCTGCCCGCTTCTGCGTCCTGTTGAACCAGATAGAGACAGTTCTGTGCGGCAGAACCACAGGATCAGAACCACTTGCTCCCATCAGGAAAAGGACTCCGCTCGGTGTAGGATTCTTCTTACGTATGCATTTATTACTAACAATCTCCACGCAACACCCGCCCCAGAGGTGCTCGGAGCAATCAGGACTGACGCTGACTGGACCAGGCGTGCCCTCTGCCGTCTGTTCTTCACAGATCCCAGGCAAGGCTAACAGAGTCATCCCTGGCCATTTCCAGCCTCGGATTCCAAAGCACGCAAGTTCCTCGAAGCGTTGAAGAGCAGGGATCGGGAGAAGGGGGACCACTGGCCGTGACACCGTCCCCATGGCCACCCGCTCACTCTTGCTCCCGTGCAAGACAGGATAGGCACAGAGGGCATCCTGCCTAGACACAAGCAGCTGGACCCTTGAATTAAGTGACCTTCTGATCTGTAGGGTGGGGCAGGGAGGCGGCCTGTGTCTTCCTTCTTCATATATAGTCATACAGAGGTGGCGGCCAGCAGGCCCTTGATCCTGTCCCCAGTGGGTGGAACAGGGCTCAGCTTCGCTGGGTAATGGCTTGTGAGACTAATGCTTGATCACTGTGAATCAACCCCGCCCCCTTCTTCCTGCTCTACCCACCCCCACCCTGTCTCCAGGTGTTTTCTCAGTGGGTACCCCCAAAGCTCCCAGAGTCCCAGATGACTGCTGAGTCATGTGACCTCTACATTGGGCTAACGGAGTCAACCTTGCAGTAGAAACAGCCCATTCTGGTGCCAGAAATCTGCTTCTGTGCTTAGCGTTTCTTGAGTCCGAGGCCCAGAAGGAGCAGTGTGTGGCACCGTTGGCCCAGTTTGGGCCAATCAAGCCAATGCTCATGGTAGGTCAGCTCTCCCAAAGGTGGCTACGTAGTCCTTGCTTCTAGGATCAAAGCAGTCGCACTCTTGTCCCAGCAAGAGGAAATCAAACACACCTGTCTGAAAAGCCACTGTCATTTTTAAAACATGACTAAACTCTGCCTGGATAACAAAAGTCAAGAGCCCCAGCCCAAAGGTCAGCCAGTGGCATGAGAGGGTCCCATCTGTACTTTGCAGTAGCTCGTCAGAGGCTGCCTTTCTCTAGTCAGGCATGCTAGTGTGTGCCTGTAATCTTGGCACTCCAGAGACTGAGGCGGGACGATCCTCAATTTAAGGACAGCCTTGGCTACATACTGAGATCTGTCTCAAAATAAATAAGTAAAAATAAAAGCAGGTTATATATGTCTGCGTATATAGATTTATATAGCTGGTTTTTTTGAGGCAAGGCCTTACTGCATAACCCTAGTTGGCCTTGAGCTGACTATGTCCGTACACCTCACCGTCCTTAAACTCACAGAGGTTTCCTCTGCCTCTGCCTCCTGAGTGCTGAGATTAGAGCTGTGAGCCATCTCACCCAACCTGGACTATAATTTGTTGGCTCTGATGCTACCCAAGTCTTTAACCTAGTGGCTGGATTCTGAAATTTTTTTACAGTGCAAAGGGAGGCTCATGGCTTTTTTCTTTTTTTAATTCCTGAGGCTCCTTAGATTAAAATGTGCTGCAGGGGTGTAGGCAAATCCAACAGACAGGGAACTGAGCGCCTGGAGAGATAGCTCAGTAGCCAGGAGCACTTGCTTCTCTTTCAGAGGACCCACGGTTCCCAGCACCCACATCATGTGGCTCACAACCACCTTGACTCCAGCTCCTAGGGATCCGATGCCCTCTACTTCATGGCATGCACTCCTATGGATGCACGGTGCACACACGTACTTTGAAGTAAAAATAACTCTTGGAAAAGTACATTTTCAAGACAGAACATTGACAAAATAATGGCTTGGGGTGGGGTGAAAAGGAAGCTCAAATCTAGCCGTGTCTAACTTGGTATTGTAGTTTTCTGGTGCCTCGAGGTTATGTGTGTGCTTAGATCTGCCCTTGTGGGGTTAGGGCTTAGCTGAGCAAGGAATTTAAAAATAACTGTAACAGGCTTGTCAGTGCACGTGTGTAATCTGAGCACTTGAGACTAGAGGCAGAAGAGTTGTGAATTCCGGTCTAGCCTGGGCTATATACTGAGACCTTATCTCAGAGAGAGAGAGAGGGAGTGAGGGAGAGGGAGGGGGAAGGAAGCAGAAAGAAATGAGACTCTAATGTAAATGGCTTGACTGTACTGACCACAGTGCTATTCCTAGAATCCCATGTGTGTAAGCAACGTAGCCCAGTAGCTGGGAGACTCACACCCCCAGGACACCCTGCCCTAGTGTGGCTGCCAAGTCAGACACCAGGGTTTATAACAGGTAACCAGAGTTCACAAGTGCTTGCCATTCTGGTCACATTAGTGTTCTATGGCCTCTTTCATCTTAGGAGGAATTCCTCCTCATCTTAGGTCTGGGGGAATTTTTACTTCTTAGTCAGTGGCTTGGTTGGGTCTCTGGCACTGTTTGACCCTAATTTTTTAATAGTGTCTCTGGGACTTGCTAGAAAAGCAAGTCTTTGGGCCCAACACTGACCTGGCAATAAGAGTGGCTTTGTCCTCTCGGCCATCTTGGAACCTTCGTATTGGCCTTCCAACCAGAGGGCGTTGCCTTCTCACCATCTTTGAGCATCTTCCACGTTGGCATCCAACAAGGATGAGTTCTGCCCACTGTCTCCATCATCTTGGAGTCTCCACATTGACCTTCCAACCAGAGCAGCTTTGCCCTCTCCGCCATCTTGGATCCTCCATATCGGCCTTCCAAATAAGAGTGGCTTTGCTCTCTCTCTCCACCTCTCGGGTTCTCAGAGACCACGCTGTCTGTAACGTTGGAAACCACCACTGCAGCACTTGCCAGCTATCAACAGTGATCCAGAACAGCCATTTGCCACCCTTGGCTTCCAGGAGCCAAAGCCAGAAATGGTTAGTTAGAGGTGACTGGATCCAGTTGCGAGCATAGAGCCTTCCAGACACGTGTTTCCGGTGACCCTCAACTACCTCAGGTTTGAAGACCCTATGTTAGACTGATTGCCACTCTAGGGACAAACCGAGGAATCCGGTTAAATCTTGGCGATGACTTAAATGTCTCAAGCTTATAACAGATTCTCAAACGTGCAGGGATGGGGTTGGTTTTTTTTTGTTTGTTTATGCCCTCCCCCTTCTGTTTTTAACCTTTCCCCACCATTTCCCATTAGAATAGTCCCTACAGTGAATTTCACTTTTCACAGAGTGCCTACCTTCCCAGGGCAGGTAGCCACCGGCTCTTGTTTCCTCACAACAATACTTTTATTATGGAGTGACGACCTCTCTTTGTATAATGCATTGCATCTGTGTTTTTCATTTTTCCAATAAAGATGTCAGCCTGGCTATGGAGAACAGTGGTGAAAAAGGACCGAGTGGCCCTGACAATTGGGCACCAAGTGTTTGGTTTCTGTGTTTTGAGACACATAAGATTCACATGGCAAGCTGGGCGACGGTGCACACCTTTAATCCCGGCACTTGGGAGGCAGAGGCAGGTGGATCTGTGTGAGTTCGAGGCCAGCTTGGTTTACAAACCGAGTCCAGGACAGCCAAGGGTACACTGGGAAATCTTGTCTCGGGGGGAAAAAAAATCACATGGCAGTTCACAACCACCTTTAGCTCCAGTGCCAGGGTATCCGACATCCTCTTCTGACCTCGGACTCATATATGGGCTACACACACTAAAGTTACGGGGTTTCTCTGGGTAGCCCTTTGCCCTGGAACTGGTTCTGTAAACCAGGCTGGCCTTGAACTTAGAAACCCTTCTCTGCCTTCTGAGTGTCAGGATTAAAGCTGGGCACCACCACACAAATATTAAAAATACAAAGAGAAGTTAGAGGGAAGATTTGCCACTTAAGAATGCTTGCTGCTCTTCCAGGGGACCGGGGCTCAGTTCCCAGCACTGACATCAGGTCCCTTTCCAGGGCACCCTGCACCCTTTCCCAGCTTCTGCTGCTGTCAGCACACACTGGTGTTTATACAGACAAGCGAGCACGTACACATACATTTAAAAATAACAAGAAACATTGGTTGAAGCCGGGCGTAGTGGCGCACGCCTTTAATCCCAGCACTCGGGAGACAGAGGCGGGCGGATCGCTGTGAGTTCGAGGCCGGCCTGGTCTACAAAGTGAGTCCAGGACAGCCAAGGGTACACAGAGAAACCCTGTCTCGAAAAACAAAAACATTGGTTGGCAAGCTGGGGCTGGGACTTAATGGTAGAGTGCTTGCCTGCCGAGCATTGAGCTGTGGGTTCCAGCTGCAGCACGGTACACAACAGGAGAAAGGAGCGCCATAGCAGTGTACACCTGCAATCCCAGCTTTGGGAGGCAGAGGCAGAGGCAGGTGGAGTATACACTCGAGACCAGCCTGGACTACCTAGTGGTTTCAGTATCCTAGAAAACAGGTGTAGTGCTCACCTAGAGTGTTCGAAGCCATGGGCTTATAGGCATTTCATAAACCAAGGCAGGTGGCTTGTGGCTGCAACTCCAGTCCTTTGGAGATAGAGGCAGGAAGATCAGCAGTTCAAGGACATCTTTGGTGGCTGCATAGGGAGTCTGAGGTGGGGGGGGTGGGGCTGGGGGTAGGTGTTACACCAAGCCGGTTTTTTTTTTTCTGAGACAGGGTTTCTCTGTGTAGCCTTGGCCGTCCTGGACTCACTTTGTAGACCAGGCTGGCCTCCAACTCATAATTATCCACGTGCCTCTGCCTCCCAAGTCCTGGGATTAAAGGGTGGCCCAGTTTACCAATCTGTTTTTTTTTTTAAATGATTTAAAAATAAGAAAAGAAACATTGTATTTATTAAACATTTTCCATCCTCTTTAAACACTACTGGGTGGGAATGATATAACCAGAAAGGTTTGAAGCATCCGTACTGTAAAATACTGGAGGGTCAGGCCTCTTAGGCTGGTGTTAGTCCCTCCCTACTGTAGAGATGCAGCCTTAGCAGTCCTGGACTCGCTTTGTAGACCAGGCTGGCCTCAAACTCACAGTGACCCACCCACCTTCCTCTGCCTCCCGAGTGCTGGCATTAAAGGCATGCGCCTACACAGCCCAGGCAGGCCCAGAACTTGCCGACCTCCCACCTCAGCCTCACAAGGGCTGGATCACAGCTATCTGCTTGGCTCTCTTCTTTGTGGATGAGGCATCTGGGCCAATTGTCTATCACCCCCAGCCCTTATCTACCTATGGGTCCCTCTGGCCTTCTTACGGTGACAGCACCAGGCTGCAGCCAACCCTGCACTGGCAAACTCACCATGCAAACCAGCCTCATTCTGTTGTTTACTCCGGGAAGCTTCTGGTGGCTCCAAATGGCTTGGTCTGAAAACTAAGAAAGCATGTGGAAGCCGGGTGTGGTTCCAGGACAGCCTGAGCTGTTACACAGAGAAACCCTGTCTTGAAAAAAACAAAAGCAAAACAGAAATGTGAGGGCCAGGGAGATAGCACAGTGGATAAAGTGCTCACTGTGCAGGGGTGACTTGACCTGACCTTGAATCCCCAGAACCTGCATCAGGGCCAAACATGAGAGTACAAACATCTGTGATCTTAGTGCCCCTGCAGAGAAACTGAGGTGGCAACCAGGGACCCAAGAAGCTCTCAAGCCACTTGTCTGGCCTACGCAGTAGAAAGGGTCAAAAGCAAAGAGCCAGACATCTGCCTTAATTAACACCACGGCAGGAAGGAAAGGGTTTGTTGGTTGGTTTGTTTTGTTTTGTTTTGTTTTCCAAAACAGGGTTTCTCTGGGTAGCCCTGGCTGTCCTGGACTTGCTTTGTAGACCAGGCTGGCCTCGAACTCACAGCGATCTACCTGCCTCTGCCTCCCGAGTGCTGAGATTAAAGGCGTGCGCCACCACACCCAGCGGAAGGGTTTGTTTCAGCTGACACCGTAGCCCAGAATAAGGGAAGCTGAGGCAGGTCCTGAAGCAGAGGGTCATTGAAGAATTCTGCTTACTGACCTGTTTCCCCATGGCTTGTTCCTCCTACTTTCATATAGTGTCCAGGACCACCTGCCCCCATGTGTGTGTGTGGAGGGGGGCGGGGCTCGGGGCACTACCCACAGTGGGCTAGACCCTTTCTGCATCAATCATTAACCGAGAAAATCCGTCCAGGTTTGTGTCAGATTGACAAATAGGACGTCACCTGTGTTTGTCTTCTGGCTTCCATAGATCTTCATGGTGGTCACAGGCATGAATGTGCACTCGTGCCTGGTGCCTGGGTTTGTGCACGCATGCGCGCGTGCGCACACACACATAGATGCAGAAGTAATTTCAGGAGGTAACAAACATATCAAGGGAAATGTCATACGAAAGGAAGCAAGCCAGAAGAGGTAAAGACGGACATGTGAAGGAAGGTGATGCCGGAGATGTGTATGCCTCCAGGTGTTTGCTTTAGGCACCATGTTTAATGAGCAGGGTATACAGTGTGGGTGACACATCCGTCTCTCTTGGAGCTTGCAGTCTGGTGGGCAGCTGATAGAATACAGTGGGCTTCACGACCCAAAGGGTGAATGAAAAAGAAGCTAAAGAGGGGAATGAATAACGTGATTAAAGAGGTCAAGAGGGCTGGGCATGGTGGTGCACACCTTTAATCTCAGCACTCAGGCAGGCGGATCACTGTGAGTTCGAGGCCAGCCTGGTCTACAAAGTGAGTTCAGGACAGCCAAGGCTACACAGTGAAACCCTGTCTTGAAAAGCAAGAAAAAAATCCAGACGTGGTGGCCCACACCTTTAATCCCAGCACTCAGGAGGCAGAGGCGGGCGGATCGCTGTGAGTTCGAGGCCAGCCTGGTCTACAAAGTGAGTCCAGGACAGTCAAGGCTAACACAGAGAGACCTTGTCTCGAAAAACCAAAAAAAAATAAATAAATAAATAAATAAATAAATAAATAAATAAATAAAATAATAAAGAAGTCAAGAGAAGGGTTCGCCCGATGGCTCAGCAGGTAAAGACAACTGTAGCCCAGTCTGATGACCTGGGTTTGGTCCCCAGGATTTAAGTGTGGAAGGAGATAGTCTACTCCCACACATCTCCCTCCGACCTCCTCCTGTGTGCCATGGCGCATATACATGCTCACACGTGTGTGCAAAATAAATAAAATTAAGTAAAAGCTGGCCGGGCGAAGTGGCACACGCCTTTAATCTCAGCACTCGGGAGGCAGAGGCTGGCGGATCGCTGTGAGTTCGAGGCCAGACTGGTCTACAAAGTGAGTCCAGAACAGCCAGGGCTACACAAAGAAACTCTGTCTCGAAAAACAAACAAAAATTAAGTAAAAGCTGACTGGGCACGTGGGGGAGGGGATATATTAAAGAATGGCCAAAGTCCACGGTGGCTGAGAGGGACCAAAGTGGCATTTGCACCATCGGAGGTTAGATAATCACAAAAACGGTTGTTCGAGCACCGAAGAGCCAGGGAACTTGTTCAGATACAAGAGGCTGGAAGCACAGTCCAGCCTAAAGTCCAAGGCTTCGGCAGCGGCAAGGAACAGCCTTGCTGAGGAAGGTGTAATGGCACACACTGGCTGCCTAGCTTCATCCTCCTGTTGCTCTGCTCCATTGGCCAGTCAGCCTCGCCGAAGGTAGGAAAGGGAATGGGGAAAAGCCAGAAAGGAAAAGGAGAAGGGAAGGGAAAGGAAAAGGAAGAAAACGAAAAGAAAGAAAATAAGAAAGAGGAGAGAAAATAAACCCTACTTACAAGACTCAAAGCACGTGCATTTCCTCCCCACCCCCACCCCCCACCGCTTTCAAGCAAAAGCTAGCAGTTGATTGGGAGCAGGAGCTGCTGCCTTGTTGCCTGGCAACCAACTGCCTTTGGGGCCTCTCGCAGGAGCCGCCCTGTAGTGATGTAAGTAGCACGCGGTGTGTGTTGGGACCACGAGGTCTCTGGCTTCTCGGACTTTCTCGCACTGATTTAGAGATGCGGGCTGCTCTGCCCAGGGACAGCTGGCACAAGTCTTAGGCCCCAAGGCCCGCAGCTGGGGCCAGGCCACTGTCCATGTGGACCCGCCTGGACTTGGTGTTGTCTGGTAAGTCCCTGGTGCAGCCTTCTGGCCATCTAAGGCTTCTCTGTGTGCCAAGTTCAGCTGTGGGTGGGTCAACAACAGTCCACCTAGATGCCTTGATGGATGACAAGCATTTGTGCGCCGGAGTTTTGTAAGGGCCACATCACAATAAAAAGGCAGAGCCCAGGCTCAGGTAGTGGTGTCCACACTTAACCCTAGAACTTGAGAGACGGTGACAGTGGGAACAGAAGCTCAAGGCCAGCGAGGGATACCTGAGACTCTGTCAGGACGAGAGAGGATCTGAGTGTGGGGCACAGCGTGGAAGTGGAGACAGAATCAGGAATTCAAGGGCAGCTTCGGCTACATAGGCAGTCTGAGACCAGCCTGGGCTACGAAAAAGGGGCGGGGGCTGGAGAGATGGGCTAACAATTTTCCATTGCAGATCTAAATCTGGTTCTCAGCAACCAAATCATAGGGTTCACAATCCTCCCGGAAACGCCATGTCCAGAGAATTGAATACCCACCCACTTTTGGATGTCTTCAGGCACCTGTACTCAAATGCATATATCTACACACACACACACACACACACACACACACACACACACACACGTAAATCTTTTTTTTTTTTTAAGGTAGGACTTATTTATTATGTATACAATGCTCTGCCTGCAGGTACAGATAACATCGTAGATGGTTGTGAGCCACCATGTGGGTGCTGGGAATTGAACTCAGAACCTCTGGAAGAGCAGACAGTGCTCTTAACCACCGAGCCATCTCTCCAGCCCCCCCCCCTTTTATTTTTTTTTTGGTTTTTTTGAGGCATGGTTTCTCTGTGTAGCCTTGGCTCTCCTCAACTCACTCTGTACACCAGCCTGGCCTCGAACTCACAAAGGTCTACCTGCCTCTGCCTCCCAAGTGCTGGGATTAAAGGCTTGCGCCACCACAACCAGCTTAAATAAATCTTTTTAAGAGAGAGCAAGCAAGCAAAAGCAAAAGAAAAAAAAAAAGTCGGCATGGCAGTACAGGTCTTTAATATTAGCACTGGGGAGTGTGAGGGAAGAGGTTCTAAAATTAAAGGCCAACCTGGCCTAAATAATAAAGCCATCTGAAAAACAAAACAGCAATAGGAGCCTTGGCAACAAACACCTTTTTTTTTTTTTTTTGGTTTTTCGAAACAGGGTCTCTCTGTGTAGCCTTGGCTGTCCTGGACTCGCTTTGTAGACCAGGCTGGCCTCGAACTCACAGCGATCCGCCTGCCTCTGCCTCCCGAGTGCTGGGATTAAAGGCGTGCGCCACCACGCCCGGCTTGCAACAAACACCTTTAATCCTAACACTCAGAGGCAAAAGCAAGCGGTTCCTGTGAGTTTGAGGCCAGCCTGCTTTACATAGTGAGTTCCAGGACAGCCTGTGTAGAGAGACCCTGTCTTAACTCCAATCCTTGCCCGCCCCCCCCAAAAACCCCCACTATAGGATATGATATAGCCCAAACTATCTTAGCCCATAATTTCCTTTGCCAATGTTTGTCTTTATTTCAAAATAGACATTTGGGCCTGGAGAGATGGCTTGTCCACTAAAAGCAGTTGCTGCTCTTGCAGAGGACCCAGGTTCGGTTCCCAGAACCCACAGGACAGCTCACAGCCATCTCTAACTCCAGTTCCAGGAGATGTGACACCCTCTTCTGGCCTCAGGGGGGTACCAGGCACACATATAGTGCATATATATGATTGCAAGAAAACGCTGATATACATTATAAATTAATAAAAGGGTTTTGTTCTGTTTTAAGATGGTGCTCATTATGGGTGTGGTGACACACACCTTTATTCCCAGCACTCTGCAGGCAGAGGCAGGAGTGTCCTTGTGAGTTCAAGGTTAACCACACCTACATAGCAAGTTTCAGGCCAGCCAAGGCTGTAGATAGATCTTGTCTCAAAAAAAAAAAAAAAATCCAAAGTAATGTACTAAGAAGTGAAGGATGGGATTAGCTGTTAATACGTAGTTGATTGCCAGGCGTGGTGGCGCACACCTTTAATGCCAGCCCTTGGGAGGCAGAAGCAGGCAGATCTATGAGTTCCAGGCCAGCCTGGTCTACAAAGTGAGTCTAGGACAGCCAGGGCTACACAGAGAAACCCTGTCCTGAAAAAAAAAAAAAAAGGTTGACCTTGTATTGAGTTCAGTTCCCAACACCCACATGGCAGCTCATAATATCTTTTTTTATAACTTCAGTCTCAAGGGATTTGAGGCCTTCTGACCTTTTAAGGGCACCAGGCATGTGTGTGGTGTGCATACATACATGCAGGCAAAACCCACCACCACCACCACCACTAACAACAACAAAACACATGTAAAGTAATAAAATGAACTTAAAAAATATTTTTTTAATTTATTATATACAGTGTTCTCTTTGCATGTACACCTGCAGGCCAGAAGAGGGCACCGGATCTCATTATAGATGGCTTTGAGCGACCATGTGGTTGCTGGGAATTGAACTCAGGATCTTTGGAAGAGCAGACAGTGCTCTTAACCTTCGAGCCATCTCTCCAGCCCATAAAAATGAACTTTTAAAAAGTGCGCTATAAAAACTAACCATCAACTGGCATTGTAAAGTTCTGGGAATAAAACTAAATAGCTTTATAGAGGTTAGTTTCCATGTGGTGTTTTGGTTTTTTGAGACATGGTTTCTCTGTGTAGCCTTGGCTGTCCTGAACTCACTATGTAGACCAGGCTGGCCTTGAACTCACAGAGATCCACCTGCCTCTGCCTCCCCAGTGCTGGGACTAAAGGCCTGCACCACCATGCCCAACTGAGACCCTGTCTTTAAAATCAAAATGAATAAAATGAGTTCTAGGACAGCCAGGGCTACAGGGAGAAACCCTGTGTTAAAAAAAAATCACACATTTGCATGTGTGCCTATACACAGGTAATAAGCAAACAATAAATGTATTTACTTTTAAATGTATGTTAAGAAGTGGGACAGATGAAGGGCTCTCGTGGCCCTCAGTCCATGTTAGGGTACTGGTAGATATGAGTTTAGGTTTTAGATGGACCAAGGGTAGATAGCTATATGTAATTAAAAGCAGGGTGGGGTCTGGTTGATCACTGCCTGAGCTCTGCTTCGGCCACGTGGCCTGAAGAAACCCTAGGTGCTTGAAGGGACCAGCAGGCTCTCAGGAGAGGACTGTGACTGCTCCAGGAGCCACCTCTCTGTGGTCAATTAGTGCCCCCTAGTGGCGAGCAATGGCATCTTCCTTGGATGCTCAGCTGTCCTGGAGTCCCAGGTAGTTCCAATTTAAGAGTCAACTATGACCTTTAGGAATCTTTCAGGGGTCTGAAGCACTAAAACGCCAAAACGTCGACAGATGCCTAAGTTCATCCTTTTTGGAGGGGAGTGACACAGACATTAGCTTGAGTGACTAACAACCTCCATGCAGAGGTAAGGAGACGACTGGACAAAGGAAGACACACAAAAAGGAGGCTTCTGGGTTTTGTTTGTTTGGTTGGTTGTTGGTTTGGTCTGTTTTTCTGTTTCTTTGTTTGTTTGTTTTCTTTATTTTGTTAGCCTTGGCTGTCCTGGACTCGCTTTGTAGACCAGGCTGTCCTCAAACTCACAGCTATACCTGTGCCTCTGCCTCCCTAGTGCTGAGATTAAAGGCGTGTGCCATCACACCTGGCCTTGTTTCTTTGGTTTTTTTTTTTTCTAGACATGTTTCTCTGCATAGCTCTGGTTGTCCTGGAACTAACTCACACTGTAGACCAGGCTAGCCTCAAACACAGAGATCCTCCTTCCCTCTGCCTCTCAAGTTCTGGGATTAAAGATGTGAGAATAAATAAATAAATAAATAAATTAATTAATTAATTAATTTTTTAAAATGTGAGCCAGTCCTCCTGGATGTCTGCTTCTATTAAAAAGAAAAAGAAAAAGGGCTGGGTGTGGTGGCGCATGCCTGTAATCCCAGCACTAGGGAAGCAGAGACAGGCAGATGGATCACTGTGAGTTCGAGGCCAGCCTGGTCTACACAGTGAGTCCAGGACAGCCAAGGCTACACAGAAAACCTCTGTCTTGAAAAAATATTTTAAAAAGATAAAGAAAAAGAAAAAAGAGGGGGCTGGAGAGATGGCTCAGAGGTTAAGAGCACTGACTACTCTTTCCAAAGGTCCTGAGTTCAATTTCCAGCAACCACATGGTGGCTCACAACCATCTATAAAGTGATCTGATGCCCTTAACTGAGCTGCTTGCAGAATACTGTATACATAATAAATCTTTTACAAAAAAAAGTGTGCATACGTATGTGCGTGTGTGCATGTGTAAAGTCACTTGGGTCACAGCACACATGTGGAAGTCAGTACACTGTGTGTGTGTGTGTGTGTGTGGTTTTTCCAGACAGAGTTTCTCTGTGTAGCCTTGTAGCCTTGGCTGCCCTAGACTCACTTTGTAGATCAGGCTGGCCTCGAACTCACAGCATTCCACCTGCCTCTGCCTCCCAAGTGTGCCACCTCGCCCGGCTAGTCAGCAGACGTTTAGGACTTGGTTGTTGCCTTCTTCCATGTGGGGTTGACCTCAGGTCACAGGCCACTGGTACTTCCAGCTGCTGAGCCATCTGTCTCCCTACCCTTGCCTACTTGAATTGTGGGTTTGAAGAGAAGAGTGGGTGGTTTATAGTTCCAAATGCTTGTTACACTATCACAGCATCTCCTTGCCTTGTTTATCTGAGAATGGCTCGGTTTCTTGCTCACTTTTGGTTTTTCAGACAGGGTGCTCCTGTTCCTGTAGGGAAGGCTAGCCTCAAACTCAACTATGTCATCGAGGATGACTTTGACCTTCTGATCTGCCTGCCTCCGTCTCCCAAGTGTTGGGATTATAAGTGTGGATCACCACAGCCTGGCCGATGGATGGAAATTTCATCCTTTGAAACTTCAGACAGCAGGAATCTGACCCACCTATCTTGGTGTGAGCCCAACGCCCACCAAATTTGCCTTTTACATAAACTAGAGGTGACATCACAATTGAAGGGTATGACAACCATCACCACTGTGTGAGGAGGGAGGGCTTATCCTGTGTCAGAGGTGCTTGTACACACACTTGACACACAAGTACGTACACACACACACACACACACACACACACACACACACACACACAAGAAAGAAAGGAGAAAGAAGGAAGTGGATGCACCCATGCCAAAAGGCCATGCCTGTAGTTCTAGCACAGATTTACCCAAGCAATAAAGTAGCAATATTCGCTACAAAGCAATGGGCTTGGGGGAGGGTTGGGGGGGTGTCGGAGCATGCCCTGTGTCCTTAGTCCCACCCTTTGTGTAAAAGCAGCAAATGGCTCAGAACAGGGAGGCTGGAGGACACAGCAGTAGCCAATCACTGCACCTTTCAAACCTCTGGATGTGTCACAACCTTGCCAGTGTGTTTGATGTCTGTCCCCCAGAAGGGAAAACCCGCACTTGAGGTAGGCCGCAGTAGCCCTTACACCAGTGACCCCAGGACTTGGGAGACAGACACAGGAGGTCAGGAATTTAGTGTAACCTCAGCTACACAGTGAAGCCAGCCTGAGCTGCACTGGACTCTGAGTCAAAAGCCCTGAAAACTGGGCTAGAGAGATGGCTCCGCGCCTCAGAGCACTAGTTCTTGTGGAGAACCCAGGTGTGATTCCCAGGAGAGGACCCAGGTGTGATTCCCAGCAGTGCTGGGCATGGTGGTGCACACCTTTAATCCCAGCACTTGGGAGGCAGAGGCAGGTGGATTGATGTTAGGTTGAGGCCATCCTGGTCTGCAAAGCAAGTCCAGGACAGCCAGTGCTACACAGAGAAACCCTGTCTCAAAAAAAAAAAAACAAAACCCTGAAACCAAACCAACCAAACAAACAAAAAACAACAAAACAACAAACCCAAAACAAAACACCCACACACATAAAATAGATAATGTGGGTGCTGGAGAGATGGCTCAGAGGTTAAGAGCACTGGCTGCTCTTCCAAAGGCCCTGAGTTCAATACCCACATGGTGGCTCACAACCATCTATGATGTGATCTGATGCCCTCTTCTGACATGCAGGTGTACATGCAGGCAGAGCATTGTATACATAATAATAAATAAGTCTTTTTTAAAAAATGCTCAAAAAGAAAAAAATTTAAGAACCAAATCTGTCTACTCATCTCCAGATAAAGTAAGAGACGTTGGGAGAGAATCATGGGGCCATGGGTTCCCTTCCTCTGCCTGCTCCCTGCAGAATGCCCTGGGAAGCCCTGGATGGAGGGAGGCCCAACAAGGCATAGCAAGCACACAGGGCAGGTGGGGAGAGCCAGCAAGACAACAGCCAGACGCATCACAGCCCTGCATTCTTTTCAAAAACTTATGCTGGGCGTAGTTGCCCCCACCCTTAACTCCAGCACTCGGGAGGCAGAGGCAGCTAGAGCCCTCTCAGTTCGAGGCCAGCCTGGTCTACATAGTGAATTCCAGGACCAAGCTACATAGTAAGAGCCTGTCTGGAAAAGAGAAAAAGACTGTTGTTGTTGTGTGTGTGCGTGATGTGTAGGTCAGAAGACAACTTTGTGGAATTGGTCCTCTCCTTTCACCTGGGTGTGTGTCCTAGGAAACCCAAGCATGGCCCTCGCATGGTAAATTCCTTTACCCACTGAGCCATCTGTCTGCCCTCCACCCTGCAGTCTTGCCTTCAACTCAGAACAGTGACTGGCAGCACTTTCTCCATGACAGCCGGATTTGAAGGAGTCAGGATCTCATGTCAAGAGTCAGAGTCAGGACTGGGACACAGCTTAGCAGTAGTGAGCAACACACATGCATAATGCACACATGCATGTGCACACAGATATGTGTGCAGTCACACACACTGGCATGTTAGCACAGGAGCATGCACTCACTCACAAAAGGTATATCTTAAAAACCAGTGCTGACCAATGGGCATGACGCACACCTGTAATCCCAGCACTTGGGAGGCAGAGACAGGCTGATCGCTGTGAGTTTAAGGCCAGCCTGGTCTACAAAGCAAGTCCAGGACAGTCAAGGCTACACAGAGAAACCCTGTCAGGAAATACCAACAAAACAAAACAAAAACCACCACCAACAAAAAAAACCAAAAATGAAACTGGCTTGCAGGCAACATCTACTTCATGAGTGTGAGGACCTGAGTTCAATTCTCAGCGCCTACATAAAGGTGTGCGGGGTGTGGTGACGCACACCTTTAATCCTAGTACTCGGGAGGCAGAGGCAGACAGATCGCTGTGAGTTCAAGGCCAGCCTGATCTGGTCTACAAAGCGAGTTCAAGACAGCCAAGGCTGCACAGAGAAACCCTGTCTCGAAAAACCAAAACAAACAACCAAACAACAACAAAACCCCAAAACCAGAAACCAGAAAACCCGGACAAGCCTGGGGCTGCCCTCTAGTGGCAGCTGCGCAATAAATCTCTACTGGATTACACCTCAGAAACTAAGAGAAAGACCATCCTGACTCTCGACAGTAATCAGCGCCCACCCTGTTCATGGTCATTTACCAGTTCTGCTCATATTTATTAACAAACTACCTCATTTCTCTCTCTCTCTTTTTTTTTTGTTGTTGTTTTGAGACAGTTTCTCTGTGTAGCTTTGGCCATCCTGGACTCACTTTGTAGACCAGTCTGGCCTCGAACTCACAGAGATCTGCCTGCCTCTGGCTCCCGAGTGCTGGGATTAAAGGCGTGCACCACCACGCCCGGCTCATTTCTCTCTCTTGCTTTGCCTGGTCTTACCTTCCTCTTGATCTTGATTGTGGAGAAACAGCTTTCTTTCTTTCTTTCTTTCTTTCTGTTTTTCTTTCCTTCTTTTTCCCAGTGAGAAACAGTGTTCAATCTCTCATCCTCAAAAAATAACAGTGGACTAGGACAATGGACCCGTTCGTAGAGCGCTTGCTGTGCAAACACAGGGACCTAAGCTTAGAACTCCAGCATCAGCGTAAAGCCTGGCACAGCAGCCAAAACCTGTAATCCTAGCGCTGAAGTAGACACAAAAACCACACACATCTTGGGTCTTTTTGACCAGCCAGCCTAACCAAGTTGGTGAGCTCTGGGTTCAGTGAGAGACTGTGTCAAAAAAAATAAAGTGTAGTGTAATTGACACTTGCCCTAGACCTCTGCCCTCCATGCATGTATATATGCATTCCTACAGGCTTGCACACACGTGCGTGCATACACAAAAGAGTAAGTCGGATATGTTAGCACACGAATCACGGTATGCATTCAGGCAAAACACGTAAGAAAACAAGTCAATGTATTTATTTATTGAGACAGGGTCTCGTAATGTAGCTCTGGCTGACGTGGAATTTGCAGTATAGACCTTGCTGGGATTAACGGTGAGCCTTCACGCCAGGCCTGATTGGCTTATTCTATACAGAGTTTTATTGATCGGGTTTTGTTTTGTTTGGGGGGGGGGGGTTCTGGAACTCACGATTGTCTGACTGCCTTCACCTCCCAAACGTCCCTGCCACTACTTTGTGTCACTACTTTGTGCCTTGATTTGTTATGTATTCAGTGCTCTGCCTGCATGTATACCTGTATTCCAGAAGAGGGCACCAGATCTCATTATAGATGGTTGTGAGCCACCATGTGGTTGCTGGGAATTGAACTCAGGACCTCTGGAAGAGCAGCCAGTGCTCTTAACCTCTGAGCCATCTCTCCAGCCCCCATGCCTTGATTTCTAATGCGGCTCTAACGCAGTCCACTAGGGAAAACCTCGAGTGTTAGAACCAGCTATAAAATGGGTTGTGCTTTTTGGTGGTTGTTTTCTTGTTTTTTAAAAGTTTTTTGTTTTGAGACAGGATTTATGTCCCTATGCAGCCCCGGCTGTCCTAGAACTCTCTTTGTGAAGCAGGCTGGCCTCAAGCTCACAGAGACCCTCCTGCCTCTGCCTCCTGCGTCCTGAGATTAATGGCCTGCGCCACCACGCCTACTCAAGCCATAGTTTTAGAAAATAAGGGTCTCGCGCGCTGTTCGCCAAGCCGCAGCATTTCCCCTTTTCACCCGGCGCGCCGCGTCGGGGAGAGTGACGTAAGCGGCGGCGCGCGGCGCGGTGTACCCTGGGATATTTAAGTCCGCCCCGCGGCGCGGAGCCGCGATGTCTCCGGCGGCTTCGGCGGCTGGCGGAGGCGAGCGGCGGCGGCCCCCGTTGGGCTTACGGGAGGGCCGGGGCCGGACCCGCGGCTGCGGAGGACCAGCGGGCGCCGCGGCAGTCGGCCTAGCGCTGCTCGGCCTAGCTCTCTACCTAGTGCCCGCGGCGGCCGCGCTGGCCTGGCTGGCCGTGGGGGCGAGCGCGGCCTGGTGGGGCCTGAGCCGCGAACCCCGTGGCCCGCGGGGCCTGTCCTCGTTCGTGCGTGACTCCCGCCGTCACCCGCGGCCCGCGCTCACCGCTTCGCCGCCTCCGGCCAAGTCGGCTGTCAACGGTAGCCTCTGTGAGCCCCGCAGCCCGCCTGGAGGCCCCGACTCCGCCGAGCTCCTACTCATGGGCAGCTACCTGGGCAAGCCCGGCCCGCCCCAGCCTGCCATCGCTCAGGACCCTAGGGACAGGTCGGGCCGCCGCCCACCCTCCCGCTCCCCGCCGCCGGCATCGGCGGCTGAGCGCGTCCACCACGTCTATCCCGCGCTCCCCACCCCGCTTTTGCGATCCTCCCGGAGGCTGCCCCACCGGTAAGCCACGGCGATCTTCCCAAGGTCTCTCTGCAGCTGCGGCTTCAACCTAGTGCTCAACCTGGAAATTCGATTTTCTCTTCCCTTTTTCTTTACTTTGCCTTTTCCCTTTTCTTTCTCTTTATCCTTCCCCTCCCCCCCCCCTTTTCTCGTTCTCTATTGCTCTCCTGTTTCTCTTTTGAAGGTAGGGTGTTTGGTGGCCCAAGCTGTTTAGATGTTTGTGCTCAAACTCTATCTGTGGTTGAGGCTGTCCTCAAACTCCATCCTCCTGCCTCCGCCGTCTGGATGTGGATGGAGTTCAAGGACAGGATTACAGGTTTGCACCATCACACCAAGTTGTATGGCACTTGGATGGAACCCACAGCTTCATTCATAGTAGGCGCCCGGTCCCTAGCCTTTGGGTTTGGGTTTTTTTGGTTTGGAGACAGGGTCTCAAGTAGCTTATGCTGTGCCTTGAGCTCACGGTGTAGGTGAGGATGACTTTGGACTGCTCGCTCTCCTGCCTCCTGTAGGTGTGCTCCATCACACTTAGCCTAGATTCTGGATAAAAGCATCTTTAAAAAATTGCATAAGCATGTGGAGTTCATTGGACCGCTTGCTGGAGTCACTTTTCTCCGTCTGCCATGTGGGTACCTGAGATTGATCTCAGGTTCTCAGGCTTGGTAGGAAGCACCCTTACCAACTCAGCCGCTTCACTGGCCCTAATGAGTGGCCTTAGTTGAGGTGAATACTCGTTAGTTTGGCGGCTTTGGCTTCGTATTGGTGATTTAGTGCAGACAAAAAACATCTCTACAGCCTGGCGTGGTGGTGCACACCTTTAATCCCAGCACTCGGGAGACAGAGGCAGGCGGATCGCTGTGAGTTCAAAGCCAGCCTGGTTTACAAAGTGAGTCCAGGACAGTCAAGGCTGCACAGAGAAACCTTGTCTCAAAAACAAAACAAAAAGCTATCTCTACATACCCGAGCTGCTTTTCTTCTGAAGTACCTGTGGGGGAGTGATTTTCAGTTTCCCTCTTAATTTGTTGAAGCCTGGGGTAGAGATAGCCATTAAACAACTGATATTAGCTGGGCCGTGGTGGGGCCTTTAATCGCAGCGCTTGGGAGGCACAGGCAGGCGGATCACTGTGAGTTCGAGGCTAGCCTGGTCTACAAAGTGAGTCCCAGGACAGCCACGGCTACACAGAGAAAACCTGCCTTGACCCACTACCCGCCCCCCCCCCCAAAAAAAAAAGAGAGAGAGAGGTTAATTTTCTTTGTAAAAGAAATGTTAATGCCTCAGTTGAGTGTCAGTTGAATTTGATGTTCTTTTAAGATTCTGGTTCCAGCATGTGTCTCCTGTTGTACAGAGACTGTGGGCCTCTATCCAGTCGGTTTGTCATAACACCCCGAAGACGATATCCCATTCAGCAGGCCCAGTATTCCTTGCTTGGGGCGCTGCCAACGGTGTGCTGGAATGGTGGGCACAAGAAGGCCGTGCTGTCTGCACGGAACTCCAGGATGGTGCGCAGCCCAGTGACAGTGAGGATTGCCCCTCCAGACAGCAAGCTGCTTCAGTCACCAATGTGAGTGTGCGCGTGTGTGCGTCAGTCGTGGTCCTTCCGTCTAGCTGAGCAAGCCCCAGCTGTGTTTCTTCCCTTGGAGCTGAGTTTACAGGGGTGTGCAGGATGCCTCGATTATTGTGTGGGTTCTGGCATCTGAACTCCAGTCCTCCTTCATGATTGTGCAACTCTTAATGACTGAGCCATTTACACACACACACACACACACACACACACACACACACCATCCATAGACCAGGCTAGCCTGAAATTACTGTGTAGCTCAAGCTGGCCCCACACTGAGGATGTCCCGCCTGTTTCTTACTGTTGGCATTATAGGCATAAGCCACGGTGCCTGCTTAATAACCATGATGGTTTTACCCACATGTGAGCTAAGGTCTTGCTTGTTGGTGTGCCTCTGATTTCTGTTCTGTACATGGGAGTGGAAACAGCCTGTTTCTAGAGTCTTGTCTTTCATCACAGGCCCGAGCAGATACTCAACACAACACTGTCTTCACCATCAAGTAATGCTCCAGACCCTTGTGCGAAGGAGACCGTGCTGACTGCCCTCAAGGAGAAGAAGAAAAGGGCAGTGGAGGAAGAACAGCTGCACCTCGATGGCCAGGAGAACAAGAGAAGGTAACGGTCTCAGTGGAGTGCTAACCGCCTTCCCAGGTGGATTCCAGAGGCTCTGTTGATTAGTGATGACCATGGAAATTTAGAGGCCAGCTTCAGTGTGAGCTTGGTAATAAGGCTCTACAACCCATGCTGGCCTTGAACTCCAAGTTCTTCCTGCCTCCCAAATGCTGGGACCCTCAACACGTGGGACTGGCCATCAGCCTCGGATGTGAATCTGTTAAGTTTTTATTTTCAAAAGTGAATGCACAAAAATCTTCCCCTCCAATTACATTAAGTGCACTAGTGTTCCTGAAAGAAGCACTTGTTCCCGAAAAGGAAAAGCATAGTAGGTCTGTTAGTGATGACCAGAACCAATTTTCTGTGCAGTATATGAGAGCTTAGTAGGAATGGAGAAAGCAATTCCCTCAGTGTGGAAAGGAAGCCTGCAGAGGCTCATTAGGAGATACAGGCCCTTTGTTTTTGTTTTCTTTTGTGGTCCTGGGATGGGACTTAGGGCCTGTTGCATGCTATGCAAGTGCTCACCCGCCAAGCCATAATCCCTAGTTCCTCACTGGAGGGTTCTAGGAAAGGCCTGTACCACTGAGACATACAACCAGTCCTCCTTTTTAAAAATTTTAATTCAACAAATGCTTATCAAAAAGCATTTGTGTGCCAGCCCCTACTTGCCCTCCTTATGGGACTTTTGAGGCAAACCAATTTGTGTGTGTCTGTGTGTGCGTGCGTGCGTATACATATATGCAAATACACACATGTATACATAGGTGTGTGTGTTTTCTGATTTTTCTCCCCGAGACAGGGTTTCTAGGTGTAGCCTTGGCTGTCCTGGACTCACTTTGTAGACCAGGCTGACCTCCAACTCACAGCGATCCTCCTGCCTCTGTCTCCCGAGTGATTGCTGGGATTGTTGGTGTGTGTCAACATGCCTGGCTTCTGATTATTTATTTGTTTGTTTGTTTATTTTGGTTTTTCGAGACAGGGTTTCTCTGTGTAGCCTTAGCTGTCCTGGACTTGCGTTGTAGACCAGGCTGGCCTCGACTGCCTCCCGAGTGCTGGGATTAAAGGCGTGTGCCACCATACCCAGCTTTTAAGATATGTTTAAGTGCTTGGTGCCCGAGGAGTTCAGAAATTTCAGAGCTTTTGAAACTGGAGTTTTGGATAATTTGGAGCCACCATGTGGATGCTGGGAGTTGACCCTGGGTCCTCCAAAAGAACAGCTAGTATTTTAAACTACGGAGCCATTTATCCATCCCCACCCAATTTCTGAAATTTTAAAATTAAGTTGTAATTATTTATTTGTAGGGGTTGGGTGTCAGGAGGGAGTACACACATGCCACAGAAGATACAAGGAGGCCAGAGAACAGCTTGGAGGAACTGGTTCTCTCCTTCCACCCAGTGGGCCCAGTATCTTTAAGTCATCAGGCTTGGTGACACGCACCCTACCCACACTGAACCATCTCTTCAACCCCCACTGCACTTTTCTGCCATGCAGGTATTTGACACAGGGTTTTGATCTGTAGCCCTGGCCTAGCACTTGCTGTCTAGCTCAGGCTGGCGTAGAACGTGAGGGCAACCTCCTCTCCGAGTGCCACTACTCCTGGCAGGACAACCTGTTTAGTGTAATTACAAGTTGTAAGTGTATGAGGGTTAGAAGCAATGAGGAGGCCTCTTGACACAGCGAGGAGGAGCTCTCTTAGGACTCACCATCCTCCCCTTTGCCTGGACTCCTTAGAGCTGGCGGGTTGTAAATTGACCGATTCTGATACTGGATGACAAAATGAAGCGAAGGGGTTCTGTTCCTGGCTTCTTTCCTGAGGCAGAGTTTTTGTAGCCCAGGCTGGCTTGACTGGAATTGCCATATTCCACACTAGTTAGGGAAAAGTTAATAAAAGGCACCTGTATGTGTGTGATAACGGGCATTTGAGGAGTTACATGTGTGCCGAGCAAGCAGTAGTGCAGATGCCCGTAATAAGCAGAGGTGGCAGCAGATGGCCAGGGAGGCGGGAGAAAATGACAGCCGTTGCACTCCAGGTAGGTGTCTCATGTTCCTCAGGGTAATTTTTCTTGGCCGTGGTGTATCTGTAGCTGAGGATTTGTTTGGTGTTGGTATTTAGCAGTGGTTGCTGGCACCATGTGTACATTCTTGTGTGTAATGTAGAGTTTCCTAACAGTGCTGGAGCATGGGGGATGTGAGCTACTATTGACCATGTAGCTAAATTTATGATTGTAATATCTTGATATGAAATAAGCCATTAAAAACTGATAAACCTGCCGGGCATGGTAGCTGGTACCTGTAGTCCCAGCTCTATGGAGGATGAGCTAGGAGGATTGGAAGTTCAAAGACAGCCTGGGGCTGTGTAATAAGTTCTAATGTTTTTAGGCAGAATAACAAAAACCTGGTTCAACTTTTTTTTTCCTTCTTGTGATGCACCAGAATAGGTGACACATTTTGAGCTCTTTCTTGCTCCTTAGTTAGCTGGACAATCTTAGAATAATGTACTTTCTAGAACTGAATGGTTTGAATGAAACAAACTTGTTGTTTAGCTTGAGACATTTACTCTATATAGAGATAGTGCTGGGCCCCAGGAATAAGAAGAAATGCTTTCATTTTTTTTTACAGTATTTACATGTTTATATGTGAGTGGGTTCACACATGGAGGTCAGCGCACAGCTTATGAGGGTCAGTTCTCTTGTTCTACCACGTGGGGTCCAGGGAATGCTTAAAGGACTTGGGGGGCCAGGCACTGTATTTCATGGAGGACTTTTTTTTGCTTTATCACAGGCGCCATGATAGCAGTGGGAGTGGCCATTCAGCATTCGAGCCCCTTGTGGCCAATGGAGGAGTCCCTGCTGCGTTTGTGCCTAAGTAAGTTAAATCCTTGGTAAGGAAATACTCACTGCTTAGCAAATGTACATTTTGACAGCTGGTACCCTGTCAGTTTTATTCTTTGCTCTTTGCATTGTGTCCAGTTTACACCCTTAAATCTGGAGGAATATTTTGGCTAATGTGCCACAACTAGATATTTTTCCTCCAATTTCTTTTCATGTTTTTTACTAATACGAGTGAAATACACAGAGAGGGTCCTTATTTGATGACATTATATGTATTGTGCTAATGTTGCGGTAATCTTTTTAGAATAAACACTCTTGACACCATGGGAGGAGAGGAGAGGAGATGCAGTCACTAGTGGACTGAAGCCAGGACAGCTCCTGAAAGTCCAAACCAAAACCACAGGCATTGAGAATAAGCAACTGAGATTTTACAGAAGTGTATGTGGCAGTTGGGTTGTTTTAAAGGCAATATTACAGTTGACAGCTATAAAGCCTTTGTGTTCAGGTTGCTCAGGGCAATGACTTGTTTCTCCAGGTCATTCTGTTCCAAGTAGCAAGTGAAGTGATGTTTACAAATGGGCAGTATTCCAGGTGTGGTGGCGCACACCTTTAATCCCAGCACTTGGGAGGCAGAGGCAGGCAGATGGCCAGCCTGGTCTACAGAGTGATTCCAGGCCAGCCAAGGCTACACAGAGAGACCCTGTCTTGCAAAAAAAAAAAAAAAAAGGAGGAGGAATGGGCAGTACAAGCAGTGCTCTAAGTCAACCACTAAATAAATCAATAGGTCAGTGTCTAGTAACTGCTCCTGTGTGTCTTACACTACTTCACTCACATGTTGTATTTGATCCTTCACAAAAGGATCACAAGGCTTCTACAGTGCATGAAATGTAATAGGAAACTTAAGGTAGAGACTGTTTCTACATTGGGTCTAGAATGCCCTGGAGGAAGTGTGGATGGACGGGACATAGGTTCCAGTATGGTAAAGGTTCTGAAGCCTTGCATTCAGCTCCTGTGCTGCACTGTGGGAGACATGCACACATGATGCGGACACCAAGATGTGAAGGGGCCTGAAACAGGTGACAGGTTGGTGGTGGTGAGGAGGCTTTGAAAGCTGCAGCCTAAGGATGGCCCCCCAAAACTAAAGCACTGTTGTGTGAAAGGAGCGGAACGGCTGGCTGGCCTTGCTGCAGGCAGGATGCACAGGTGACAGGAAGCACATTTTGCTGCAGGGTCAGTGAACTGGTTTGTGGTTAATGTGGGTTACCCTGGGAGATGACAAGGTGACCATCCTAGAGCAGGGTTAGGTAAAGGGACTGACAGAAAGGATTATGTGTGGCTGGTGCTTAGCTCTGATCTCCTCTGAACAGCTTTATTTAAGGATCATCGAGAGAAATCCTAGAACACACCTCAGTAGCATTTCTACTTTTTTCTTTCTCTTAGGCCCGGCTCCCTGAAGAGAAGCCTGGCTTCCCAGAGCTCAGATGACCACCTGAACAAACGGTCTCGCACCTCCTCCGTGAGCTCCCTCACTAGTACATGCACAGGAGGCATCCCCAGCTCCAGCCGCAATGCCATCACCAGCTCCTACAGCTCCACCCGTGGCATCTCACAGGTATGTCTTGGGGCCGAGAGCAGATGCTGCAGACCACCCTCTGTTGCCTGGCATTGGACCTGTCTCTAGGCTAACAGAAATAGAAAGCCTGAACTAGCAAATAAAGTCAGACATAGACCAGTGGGACTGAACAGAACCCAAGCCTGGTACAAATGAAGCTGTTACTGCACATGGACCAATGAAAAACAGTGCAGTGAGTGGTACTGATGCAGTGGGAAGGGTTTGCTCAGTTGGGAGTGTAGATGAGATTTATAGGCAGGTATTGAAACATGAAGCAGTTGCCATTCTGCTTTAGAGTTAGTTGTATCCACAGGCAGGGAAGCCAGGCAGCTCTGCCGTCAGGCAAGCCTGAGACTAAACACTGGCATCACACAAGGCGCTGCACAGGCTCGTGCGGGTAAGTCAGTCGTCCTTCTTGTTTGGTGGTGGTTTTTGAGACAAGGTCTCACGTGTTCCTGCCTGTCCTGAAGCTTGCTGTGCCTCTCAGGCTGGCCTTGAACCTCCTGCTGTTGCCTTCAAGTACTAGGATTTCAGACTTGAACCACTGTGCCCAGCTTGGTTTTTGTTTTTGTTTGTTTTTTGAGGCAGGATTTCTCTGTGTAGCCTTGGCTGTCCTGGACTCACTTTGTAGACCAGGCTGGCCTTGAACTCACAGTGATCCACCTGCCTCTGCCTCCAGAGTGCTGGGATTAAAGGTGTGCACCAACACATCTGGCCTGGCTTGTATTTTTTAATATGCATAAACTTTGTTAGAATGTCAGAATCTGCAAAAATGGAGGGTGTACTTTTTACTGTAGGTGATCCTTGTTGGAATATGTAATGAATATAAGTATTACCTTAAGTTTTTTTGTTCTTTTGATTTTTAAGATTTATTATTTTAGCCGGTCGTGGTGGCGCGTGCGCCTATAATCCCAGCACTCGGGAGGCAGAGGCAGGAGGATCGCTGTGAGTTTGAGGCCAGCCTGGTCTACAAAGTGAGTCCAGGACAGCCAGGGCTATACAGAGAGACCTTGTCTCGAAAAACAAGACAACAAACAAACAAACAAACAAAGATTTATTATTTTGTTGGGTGTTGTGGCATACTTTAACTTGAGACCAACCTGGTCTACTTAATGATTTGCAGCCAAGGCTATGCAGTGAGACATGGACTCAAAAAAGAAAAAAAAAATATTTTTTATTTATTCAAGCCTATGTAAATTTAGGGGCACCATATGTAACCAGGTGCCCACAGAGTCTAGAAAGTGTCCGATCTCCTAGAAATAGGGTCATAGTACTTGTAAGAGCAGCAGGTATGAGTGCTGGGAACCGAACCCGGATCCTCTGCAAGAGCAGCAAGTGTTTCTCAACCTCTGAGCCATCTCTCCAGCCTCTCAAAGAGGTTACTTTTAATTTTGCTTTGAGTATGTGTTGATTGGTTGGTTGGTTGGTTGGTTTTTTGAGACAGAATCTCTACATAGCAATGACTGTCCTGGAATTCAGTATATAGACCAGGCTGGCCTCAGACTCACAGAAATGCACCTGCCTCTGCCTCCCTAATGGGGATTAAAGGTGTGTACCATCATGCCTGGCCTATTGAGACTATCTGCCTATGTAGTCATGACATCAGTAGTAGTCTTTGATGTGTTGCTCTGCTTGCAGCTGTGGAAGAGGAGTGGTCCCACCTCATCCCCCTTTTCCAGCCCAGCTTCCTCCCGCTCCCAGACACCAGAGAGGCCAGCCAAGAAAACAAGGTGATCGCTGGTCACTTCTGCTCACTTTGTGTGGACGAGGGATGGGGCTTAACAGGGACTAGCTGTTGGGCTTTATGTTAACTCTGACTGCCAGAGTCAAGCTCTAAGAGAGCAGTAAAGTGCCTGCTAGAGTTAGTCCCCTGACATACAGTCTGAGCTGGGTCCCTTCTGTCTCATACTCCAGTGGGAGTGGACTGCAGAGTGGATCCCTGGCCCCAGCTCACCCTTCACTGGAGCTCGGCTCCCTCAGGGATCATGTCTGTCTGTGTCTGGTATTTTCACCCTGTCTGTCATGGGCCTGCTTTCTCACCAGTGTCACTCCTAGCTCCCAGCACTAACCCGCTTTAGAGCCTGAAGTTGTAGTCTGGGCCCATGGACTTGGCAGGCTCTGCGTAAGGCTTTGCAGATTCTTGTTCTGTATTTGATTAAAGGCTCATGGCCTCTGTCAACTGCCCACCTTCATTTCTACAACATCTGTGATGTGACATGCTGAGATGTAGAACCATGGTCTTTCCACATGTTGGCCATGTAGAATGAGTGAGTGAGTGAGGTGTCATGCAGTCCCCAGACAGTCTTCCCAAACAAAATCTAG
Organism: Acomys minous; assembly: GCF_964271855.1. Lineage (NCBI taxonomy): Eukaryota > Metazoa > Chordata > Mammalia > Rodentia > Muridae > Acomys > Acomys minous. Next base: position 74,072,009 of record NC_140498.1, read on the forward strand.
CCTTTTCATGATCCCCAGAGAGGAGGAGCCATGTCATCATTCCAGTTCTTCAGCTCCCTTGGTGACAGACAAGGAGTCCCCAGGAGAAAAGGGTAAGTAGAGAAGCCATGGGGGCTGAGGGTGGTATCTGCAGTGGAAGTGAACAGAGCCTTGCTCCATCTGGGGCATGAAGATAGTCTTGCCCTTCATAGGCGCTGCTTAGGAAGGGAGAAAGGCAGCCCAGCCCAGTGCAGAATAATGTGAGGACTGGCAAGATGAGCTCAGTGTCGGCCTCTGAGGACGCTGTCCCAGAAGCACTTGTGTGCACCTTGGAATGACATTGCAGAAACTTCCAGGCCCTTCGTACTAGGAAAAAAATATCTTCCAACAAAAGCTTCCTGTCCTAGAGGGGTGTGGGGAGACCAGCAACCCTCTGTTTCTGTAGTTACAGAAACAGCCACTGGGAAGCAGCAGAGGCCGTGGACATCCCCACCCACACCTGGCAGCTCGGGGCAACGCAAGCGTAAGATTCAACTGCTGCCCTCCCGGCGAGGGGACCAGCTGACCCTGGTATGTCTTGTCCATCCTCTCAGCTCTTTCAGTCTCTGGGGGTCAGGCTAACCTGCCTCTGTTCTCTCGGGCAGCCTCCACCCCCTGAGCTTGGCTATTCCATCACTGCCGAAGACCTGGACATGGAGAGGAAAGCCTCGCTGCGGTGGTTTAACAAGGTCTTGGAGGACAAGACTGGTAAGGATTCAGATGCAGCATGCTTCAGAGCGGCTGAACCCCTTGCTCTCTTCTGGATTTGCTTCAGATGGTTTCCTTGGAAGGGAAGTCGAAAAATAGTTGACTTTCCATTTATTTTCAAGTCTCATTATCCAGGGCCTTAAAGTCACAGTCCTCCTGCTTCAGCTTCCCAGGAGCCACAGGCAGCACTTGCTTTGTCTTCTCCTGATCTCACCAGGAGCCTTTTACCAAGTAGCTGTCACCAGTACTTTTCCATGGGATGCGGACGCTTTGTTTTGTTTGTGAAAATAGCATTACTAATTCAAGTTGGCCTCGCACTTACAGTCCTCCTTCCCACAGTGCTGGAGCACGGGCCGTGTGCCACCCCCACCTCCCCCCTCCCCCCCCCCAGCCTCCCTTGTTTGTTCCCTGGGAAACCTGCTTGGGTCTTCTCTGAGGCCTGCAGTCTAGTGTGTCAACCAGTGAGGTTCGGGAAGCATTTCTGGACAAGCATTTTGGGCTCTGAGCTTCCCATACCTTTGCTCTGGAAAGAACTCTCCCATGTGAACAGCCTGTCTCTCCTCCCAGATGATGCTGCCACCTCAGCCACTGACACCCCTGCTGCCGCCAGTCCTCCCTTCGCTTTCACCCTGCCGACTGTGGGGCCTGCTGCCTCACCAGCCTCCCTCCCAGCTCCCAGCTCCAACCCACTGTTGGAGAGCTTGAAGAAGATGCAGGACTCTCCAGCCCCACCATCCTCAGGTAGGCAGAGCAGTGCCCTGGGTGACAGGCTTTGACATGAAAGCAGTGCGGAGCCTGTCAGTTCTGGACTTCAGAATGCCCTGGTCTGGAAATACATATGAACACGTTCTGAGTTCATGCTTCAAAGCCAGCTGCCCTAGCTGCTCTGAAGCTGTGTCATCTATACATGACAATGATGTCTTCCTGTCTGCTGTGTGACAAGATCCATCCCATAAGCCGGGCATGGTGGCACACGCCTTTAATTCCAGCACTCAGGAGGCAGAGGCAGGTGAATTGCTTTGAGTTCCAGGCCAGTCTGGTCTACAAAGTGAGTCCAGGACAGCCAAGGCTACACAGAAACCCTGTCTTGAAAAAATTAAAAAAGAAAACAAAAAACCCCTCTATCCCATAAGTTATCATAGCTTTCTGAACCCCTTTTTGTCTCGGTAAGGCTGGGGAGCCTTGCCAGCTGGTGTCTTCATGCTACTGCATGTGGACACAACCTTTATAGCTGCACTTCTCACACTGGAGTGCAGGCATGGCGATGCAGCTCTTGGGGCTCAGGCAGACTGCTTTGCTGGGTTGGTAAACACGAGAGGTCTTTATTAGATGACTCGCTACATGCAGGTAAGTAACTAGACATCAGAGTTGCAAGCACTAACTGCTTTTTCCTTCATGACCACACATGCAGCCCCAGTTAGGCTCCCCTGCTTTTCCCTTCTGTCTCTCCCTGGAGTAGTTCCCCCTGGAGCATGCAAACATATTGAGTGCCACCCTCAAACATCCTCAGGACTAGCCAGGTGTGGTGGCGTACGCCTTTAATCCCAGCACTCAGGAGGCAGAGGCAGGCGGATCGCTGTGAGTTCGAGCCAGCCTGGTCTACAAAGTGAGTCCAGGACAGCCAAGGCTACACGGACGGGGAGACACAGACACACACACACACACACACACACACACACACACACACACACAAATAAATAAATAAATAAAAAATCCCCAGGACTGACCTCACTTCCTTTACTTCCCAGAACCTGCTGAGGCAGCAACAGCTGCAGCCCCTTCACCTCCGAAGACATCCAGCCTCCTGGCCCCTCTAGTCTCGTCACTGACAGGGCCTCTGGCCGGCACCTCTTCAGACTCCAAACCTGCAGCCACCTTCCTGGGGCTGGCCCCTGCTTCATCTACAACACCTCTTGCTGACACTAAGTCCCCGGGAATCCCTCAGGCTGAACAGTCTGTCAGTACCCCAGCCTCCTCAGCTCTCTCCTCTACCCCAAAGCCCAGCATGTTGTTTGGGATGCTGAGTCCACCTGCCAGTTCTTCCTCCCTTGCCACCCCTGGCCCAGCTTGTGCTTCTCCCATGTTTAAGCCCATTTTTCCAGCCACACCTAAAAGTGAGAGTGACGGCTCCTTGCCAACTAGCTCCTCAGCCACCACTACAGTTTCATCCAGCACCTCCCTCCCCACGACAGCCAGCACCACAGCTCCCACGTTCAAGCCCATCTTTGACAGTCCAGAGCCGTTTACAGCCATGCCCCTGTCAACTCCCTTCTCCCTGAAGCAGACAACTGCTACAGCCACCACTACAGCCACATCAGCCCCTCTCTTCACTGGCCTGGGCACTGCCACCTCCACAGTGGCCTCTGGCCCCGCAGCCTCTGCCCCAAAGCCTGTGTTTGGCTTTGGAGTGACCACTGTGGCTAGCACTGCCAGTAATACCATGACTTCCACCTCCCAGCCAGTTCTGTTCGGAGGGGCGCCCCCTGTCACTGCTGCCAGCTCCGCCACAGCCCTGCCCTCCATCTTCCAGTTTGGCAAGCCTCCTGCTCCAGCAGCATCTGCAGCAGGCACTTCCTTTAGCCAGCCCCTTGCCAGCTCTGCCCAGACGGCGGCCAGCAATAGCAGTGGCACTGGTGGCTTCAGTGGCTTTGGCAGCACCCTCACCACCTCAACCTCATCCCCTGCCACCACTAGCCAGCCCACGCTGACCTTCAGCAACACCACCACCCCCACTTTCAACATTCCCTTTAGCTCCAGTGCCAAGCCTGCTCTCCCAACCTACCCTGGAGCCAACCCACAGCCCACATTTGGAGCCACTGAAGGGGCCACTAAGCCAGCACTTGCCCCAAGTTTTGGCAGCTCTTTCACTTTCGGCAACTCTGTAGCCTCAGCCCCATCAGCGACTCCGGCACCAGCCACCTTTGGCAGTGGTGCACAACCAGCTTTCGGTGGGTTGAAAGCCACAGCCTCCACCTTTGGCACCCCTGCCAACACACAGCCAGCTTTTGGTAGCACCACGTCTGTGTTCTCCTTCGGTTCAGCCACTACTTCTGGCTTTGGTGCCACCACGCAGACCACCAACAGTGGGAGCAGCAGCTCTTTATTTGGCAGCTCTACTCCGTCCCCGTTCACATTTGGTGGCTCAGCAGCCTCTGCTGGCAGTGGAGGCTTTGGGCTTAGTGCTACCCCAGGCACCAGCTCCACCTCTGGAACTTTCAGCTTTGGATCTGGACAGAGCGGGACCACAGGCACCACCACCTCCTTTGGGGGAAGCCTGAGTCAGAACACCCTGGGCACACCCAGCCAGAATTCACCCTTCGCCTTCAATGTGGGCAGTACGCCTGAAAGCAAGCCTGTGTTTGGAGGAGGTAAGATTGGCAGCCATGTTAAGTGAGAGTCTACATTGGTACAGGCCAACTGGCAACGCCAGCTAGTTAGTGGTGAGAGGACTCGTGTGTCGTCAAAGGGTTTTGGGGGGCTGGAGAGGTAAGACCTGTTGTTCTTAAAGAGGACCCAGGCTCAACTCTAGCCTGAGTGAGCTTCAGGTATCCGATACCACCTTCTGGCTTCCATAGGCACTGTACTGTGCACATACCTACATACATACACACTTTTGCCTGCATGTTTATCTGTATAGCACATGTGTGCTGGTGCCACAGCAGCTAGAAAAGGGTGTTAGATATCCTGGGACCTGTGGGTTGCTGTGTAGGTGCTGGGAGGTGAACCTAGGCTCTCTGGAACTATTGAGCTATCTCTCTGCAGCCTCACTTGAAAAACAAAACTCACAATGCCTTTGAAGACTTCATGAATGGAAGTCTGTGGTTGTGTGTGGTGTTTACATGAGTGTACAGCTACTCTCAGCTTTAGATGGCTACTCATGCTCGCACATCACCAAGCCATCTCCCCAACTGTGTGTGTGTTTGATACTGTTTCCTATTGTAACTGCATCAAATTCAAGGTCTGCCAGCTGCAGGGGAAGGTGGTGTCAGGGCATAGCAGCAGCAGCAGCAACAGCAGCAGCAGCAGCAGCAGCAACAACAGCAGGAATGGTGGGTTCACGCACAGAGGACAGGCAAGATGGGCTGGAGGTTGCAAGGCTGGCAGAGTGGAAGGTTGGTCATAGCCAGGATTCTTATTTGGATTTTCAATATCCAGGGAAGTCACAATAGAATTCCAGGCTGAAAGGTGAAGAGATCTCATTTGCTGTGTGCAGGGTGAATTTTAGTCCTAAGAGCTGCTGACTTTGGTAAATACGGGATCAGCTCTTAGGGAAGTGGGGAAGGTGGCACAGGGCAGGAGGCAGGTCTGTTGAGTGTGTCCTCCGGACAGTGAGAAAGGGGGTGTCATGAGAGGTGTAAGATTTCCTGGTGCAGAGAGGGGCTCATGCAGCCTCTTGAGTAAGCAGGTGGATTGGGCTGGGCAGACAGCTCAGGAGTCAGAGTGCTTGACACGTGAGTGTGAGACTCTTGAGTGCAGTCCCCATGCTCAAAAGTTGAGTGGCATGTGCTCCTGTAATCCAGTGCTGAGTGTGTGGAGGTCATCAGATCCCAGGGACTCTCTGGTCAGTCTATCCAAAGAAACCAGTGGAAGGCAACCAGCGCAACCCCTGGCTTCTGTGCCCTCCATGGGTGAGAGTAGTACACTGGTGCAGATAGCAGTGTATGTGTGCTCTTGCCACCAGAAGATCTTGCTCACTAGTGGTGACGTCACTTGAGAATAGTAGTGGGGAGGGTGATGGTTCAGCATCCTTTTTTGGGGGGTAAAAAAAAGAAATGACTGACAGGTGACATTGCAAAGGACCAGACTGCCCCTAAGAGCCTGGTGATCTGAACCTCAGGAGTTGGGTTGGGTGTGGTGGTGCATGTCTGTCATCCCAGCACTTAGGCTTGAGTAGGAGGTTGGAGAGTTCCAGGCCAACCTCACAGCCCCATGTCCCCTAGCTGCTGTTGCCTGGAGGGGCAGCAGAGGCTGGCTGGCTTAGTCAGCACTAGGTGATGGGGGATAGGCCTGACAGCAGCCCAGTCTCTGCAGCTTCTCTGTCTCTCCCCTCTAGGCACATCCACACCCACTTTTGGGCAGAGTGCCTCTGCCCCTGGAGTAGGCACCGCAGGCAGCAGCCTCTCATTTGGGGCCTCCTCAACACCTGCCCCAGGCTTTGCTGGAGTCGGACCTTTCGGTAAGTAGCCATCCTTTGGATGAGGAGTGGTTATAAGGATAGCAAGTTGCCTGCCCTTGGGGTCCAGGGGAGTTGGACAGCAGAGTTGAGTCTTCTCAGGAAACTCAAGTTTTGGGGAAGCTAAGTGCTGGTGTTTTGTACTTTTTTACAGACATTTGTTTTTTGGTTTTTTGGGTCTCGAGTCAGGGTTTCTCTATGTAGCCTTGGCTGTCCTGGACTTGCATTGTAAACCAGGCTGGCCTTGAACTCACAGGAATCTATCTGCCTCTGCCTCCGGAGTGCTGGGATTAAAGGCGTGCGCCACCACTGCCCAGCCAGATGTATTTGTTTTTATGTGCATTGGTGTTTTCCTGCATGTTTATCTGTGTAAGGTGGCAGATCCCCTGGAACTGGAGTTACAGACAGTTGTAAACTGCTACGTCGGTGCTGGGCATTGGACCTGGGCTGAGTTTTCCCTGGTAGAAAGCCTAGGCTTCTGCTGTTGACCTAACTTCCCAGAGCACCTTTGCTGTGGTGGCAGCTGCCCTCATAAGGTCTTGTCACCTCTTTTCAGGATCAGCAGCCCCTTCGTTTTCTATTGGTGCGGGATCCAAGACCTCAGGGGCTCGACAGCGACTTCAGGCCCGAAGGCAGCACACACGCAAGAAGTAGCCTGCCTCCTGTCTCCACTCCCCCATCCCTTGCCTGAAACTGGACCTCAGCACCTACTAGGAAGAGCCTCTGACCCTTCAAATTCCATAGCAAACCCAGCCCGTCACCAGGGCAGAAGTGGCAGCCTGGCCTTTTCTGTTCTAGAGGAAACGGGTGCCCCGGGGAGGGGCAGGAGCCCAAGCCCAATACTTACTTGAACAGTCACACTGGTGAGGCTGGAGAACTGAAGAAACAGCTGTACATATATATGTCCTCTTGCTGCCCCAGCGCTTGTTTAGTGTGTAACCTCGGCGGCCTCTCCTTTACTTGAGCGCCATCTCTACTGGAGGGTGCATGGCACCCACTTGGATCCCTAGTGTACATCAGCTGGGATTGGGGGTCACGGAATGTCCCTACGCTTTGCTTGGCTTGACCATAAGAAGTGGTTCTCTTCCTCTGGTTCCTTCAGGGTCTCTCCCTATTTCTTGCTGCTTTGTCCTTCACCAGTCCTCTGTGAGATTCATTCCTTTTAAATGGCAGTGAATCTTGCTTTGCCTTGGAGACCCTAGTGGGCACTGCTCTGCCTCTTCTGCCAAGTCATTTCATCTCCAGCCCTCTGCCAGCCCAGCCTCTCTAATGTTGGTGGCTCAAGACTGTTAGCCTGGCAGAGCAAGGGGAGAAGTAAGCTCCAGGAAGTTCTGGGGCAAGCAGACTGCCCACCACTGCTTCTAGCTGCCTCTTCACCTGCCCGCCACCCCACGGGCCACTTTGCCTCTTCGGGATTGTATTTTCCAAGCCTTGTACCTTGTTTGTCTGATGTTAATGTGTGTTGCTCCTTGAATCGAGTTTGGAGGAAGAATTGAATTGTATGTGTGGCGGCATGTTGATAATGCCGGACTTAATGTCGCCTGGGCCCTCCTGGGCCTAGCTAATTGAATGCTGAAAGTGGCACCGCGTGACAGCCACAGTGCTGACTCCTGAATTCTCAATAGTGTTTTGACTTAAGGGCTGGCAGCCCAGGGGATGGAGCCTGTTGGGAGCGAAGACTTCCCTCTGTTAGTCCTCCCCTACATAACCCACCCCAGGCAAGGGCATCTTCAGCCTGTGTCTGGAGTTCTAGACTTAGTGGATCACACTTTTAGGGTCCTTAGTTGTATCTGTCTTTCCTTCCAAAACCACACCCTCAGGCCCCAGAGCCTGGCTGCCATGTCCATCCTCTTTGGGAGAAGTATGAATGCGTGTGTCTAAATTAAAAGAAAAAAAAATATTTAAACATTTTTTAACAAAATAAAAATTTATTTTTGTATTTAAGCTAAATTGCCTTTTAAATTCCTTCAAGCTTGGTTCACTGAGGTGGTTAAGTATAAATGCTATCGAATAGTAAGAATTAGCTGCATAGTTATGCCTGTGTGAAGGAGGGGCTCATGGCTGTCCCCGCAGCTCTCCTGAGGCGGCGGAGCTCCTTCTGGACATGTCGTATAAGTGTAATTCTTATTTTATAAACAATGTGATGTAGCTGTAACTGGTCTCCTTCCCTTTGTGACTGGGGTTGAATGTTTTGTGGCAGGGTTAGGCTGGGCTGTGTGGAGCTGGGGAAGAGCTGGACCTCAAGTCCCAAATGCCTGTGAGGATGGGGATAGGTAGGGGACTGCGTACGAAGCCTCTACCTGTGCCTCAGGTAAGGAAGGGGCCTCCCTGCAATTCAGTCTGGGCTAATTACCTCAGCTCCACAGCAGGCCTGTATCCAGGGCCCCTGAAGAGGCGTCCTGGCATAGCCTTGTGTGTGAGCACATTTGTCTGTGCTCACGCTGGACAGGGACAGGGAGGCTGGGGCTTCCCACCGCAGACTGAGTTCCTGTGAGTGTAGCTGAGATTTTTAGTATGAATGTGAGATTGTTCTTGCTTATGTCATTAAAAATAAAACTGTGATCTGTCAGATCCGAGTCTGCCTTTTATTTGTGAAGCAAAGAACTCTTGGCTGTAGGACTGTGCCCACTGCCATCATCTCCCCTTCCCAGACGAGTGGGAACCATGGTGAGGGTCGCTTTGTTGGCTGTAGGGCCCACAGTGCCTGCTATCTGTTTGGCTGCCCGCTGGCACCAGCTGCTGCTTTGCGTCTTCTCTTTCTCTCTGGGGCTTGGCTGAGAGGTTCTGGAGCCACTGCTTTGGCCTGTGGGGCTGGGCTAGGAGAAGAAGCCAGAGGTGGGTCAGCACATCTCTTGAGAGTTGAGGCCAGCCCGCTGTACCTACATGGGAGTTCTAGGCCAACCAGGGTTACACAAACTCCGCCTCAAACAACAGCAAGAACTCCACTCACCTTGGCACCGCCTCTGCCCGTTCAAACACAGCAATGAAGAAGCCACCAGTAAGTGTGGTCTCAGGGGAAGCCCGGAGGCAGTGTTCAGACCCTGGAAAGGAAGGCAGACCTCGGTGGGGCCAGGTGGGGAGGACACGAGCCAATCTGTGAAGAAGAAGAGGACTCAGACCCTGGTGAAAAGCAGCCTGTGACCCACCGCTCAGGTCCTGGGGACGCCATTACCTGAAGGCCCCCTCGTTCTGCTGCAGAGCCTCTTGGACCACGTCTTCATTCTCTTCTTGGCAAAGGGAACACGTGGAGTAGACTAGGCGTTGCAGAGAGGGGAAGGTGAGTGCGTGGCACAGAGCCCGCCGCTGGAACCCCGCCAAGGCCTGCAAGCGCTCCTTGCTAGGTGTGCCTCCCGCCTGCTCCTCCAGCTGCCGGCTCAGCATGCCTATGGAAAAGGAGCTGCAGTCAGGAAGCCAGATCCCCATTTTATAGATGAGAGCATTAGCCTGTGGTCACAAGTCATAAGGACTATCAAGACTAACGGGTAGCCTTCAGTATCCATCCAAGTTGCTGTGACCATAGTCACCCTGTCCCCATCTCACCAGAGCCACTACAGGAAGGATCCAGCAAGATGTACTGGACCTGGCTGTACCGCTGGTCGGAAGGAGAAACTGTCAGGAAGTCCTGCTCCGCTAACTCGCAGCAAGAGACCCCAGCCCGAGCCAGCAATGTAGCCATGGCCGCCAGCCTCTTAGCATCCTGGTCGAAAGCAAAGATCTTCCTAGGGAAGAGCAGAGACAGAATGAACTGAAAACTTTTAAATTAAGACTTCAATGTGTCTGAGTGCCGCATGAGTGCTGGTGCCCATGGGGGCAGAAGAGGGTGTTGGAGCCCAGGGAGCTGGAATTACGGACACTGTGAGCCACCAGATACAGGTGCTGAGAACTGAATTGAGGTCCTCGGGAAGAGCAGCAAGTGCTCACTGAGCCATTTTACCAGCCCCGTAACTGAAAATTGATGGAGCATGGAGGCCCACAGGTAGCATCCAACTGTACAGTAAGCTAAGTCAGGACACAGGTCTGGGGGTGCGGCTTAAATGAGTCCCCCAGTGAGAGGCCAGGGGGACACAGCTCAGTGTTTAGTGTTCACCTAGCATGCATAAGGCTTTGGGGGTTCGGTCCTCAGTATACTATCACCCAAAACCAAAAAGCTAGGACTCGGCTTATTTACATGGCCTACAGGGGTCACCTGGGAAGAGCCCCAGGGGCCGAGGGGGGTTATTTACTCTCACACCAATACCCTGGCTTGGGGCTAAGCTATGAGTGGCTCAGGGCTCTCTTCCGTATCATTCGATGAGACGAACTTCCAGTTCAACCTCACCCCTCCCTCTGCCTCAGAGCTGCCACCAGCACTCACCCCTGGTTCTTCAGAAGGGCTGCAACGTAACTGGTCTTGTTGCCAGGGGCAGCACAGGCGTCAATGACATGGGAGCCTGGTGGGGGAGCCAGCAGCATGGCTGGGAGACAGCTGGCCTAGCAGGGCAGAAGACGGCAGGCAGCTGGGTGAGTACAGAGCCCCGCAGCCCCCTCCCCACATCCTTCCGTCCCCACCCGTCCTCCCCACCTTGTCCTGCAGGATGAGATGGCCAGCGCGGTAGAGCGGATGCTCGTGTAGATCTGTCTGCGCAGGGAACACAAGAAGCTCAGGAAGCAAGGGATCCAAAAGAAACTGTTGTCCCTTGAGAGCCCGCAAGTCCTCCAGGCTGGCAGGAACAACCACTGGTTAGGTTTTGTTCTTAGCCTTTGTTTTTATTTGAGGCGTTTAGGTGTTTTGTCTGTGTGTCAGTGTGCGTGCAGTGGAGCTGTGAAGGCCAAAAGAGGGCATCGGATTCCCTCGGACAGGAGTCACAGACGGTTGTGATCACCACGTGGGTGCTAGGAATCAGGCTCAGGTCCTCTAGAAAAGCAGTCCATGCCCTTAACCACTGAGCCATCATCTCACCTGTTTTCCATCTTTAAAAAAAAAAGATGCTGTGAGCCAGGCATGCTGGTGCATGCCTTTAACCCCAACACTTGGGAGCAGAGGCAGGTGGATCTCAATGAGTTCAAGGCCAGCCTGGACTACAGAGAAACCCTGTCTCAAAAAAACAAAACAAGGAAAGAAAAACTAAAAAGATGTCTTATTTTAAGTTATGTATATTTAAATATGTGCATGTGAGAATAGATACCCTGAGAGACATCAGAGCTCCCTGGGGCTGGAGTTACAAGCCACCCAACATGGGTGCGAGGAGCTGAACTTGGGTCCTCTGCAAGAGCAGTGTACATCTTTAACTGCTGAGCCAGCCCTTTAGCTCGAGGCTTAGTTTTATTGAGACAGGATGTGGAACTCAATCCTGTCTCAGCCTCCCTGGTGCTGGAATGACAGATGTTTATCCTCATGCCCAGCCTGCCACTCTGGGGGCTGGGGGCTGCAAGGATCAGGGAGGTGGAGCGAGAACCCACTCCTGCGAGTGTGCTCTCTGACCACAGCCATGTGGTGTGTGCATGCCCCCACACATCATACGCAACAGTGATAATTAAACGCATTAGAATTGTGTGGGTACACTGACTGTGTAAATGTTAATGATGAGAACAGCACTTCACACAGACATATAACATGAAGTGATAGAGGTAGATTTAGGGCCGTTTCAAAAGTAGTTGAAAACTTTGTGCTAATCCAAAGCCAAAGTTGATTTGTGAAACTCAAGTCAACAAATCAAACACCAATTTTCTATTTTATTATTATGATTTTTTTAAGACAGGGTTTCTCTGTGTATCCCTGGCTGTCCTGGACTCACTTTGTAGACCAGGCTGGTCTTGAACTCACAGAGAGCTGCCTGCCGCTGCCTCTCAAGTGCTGGAATTAAAGGCCTGTTCTACTACCACCTGGCTAAACACCAGTTTTAAAAGACCAGACATTCCAATGCAATGCAATCTAAGGGCAGGCTTAATTTGATACGTCCACGCTAAGGAATGGCAGTATGACAGTAGGTAATAGTAAAGTCTTTGTTTTCCATACTTAGACCATTATGTTTCTTTTTTTTCCCAGACAAAGTCTCTCTGTGTAGCCTGGTTGTCCTAGACTTCCTTTGTAGACCAGGCTGGCCTTGAACTCACAGTGATCCACCTGCCTCTGCCTCCTAAGTGCTTGGATTAAAGGCGAGCACCACCACACCCGGCGACCATTATATTTCTGAAAGAACAGGAACTGTATGTGCAGTAAAACACTACTGTCCCACCAGGTGGTGGTGGCACTCGGGATCCCTGTGAGTTTGAGGCAGCATGCTCTACAGAGTGAGTTCCTGAAGATCCGTCTGCCGCTGCCTCTCAAGTGCAGGGTCTAGCGGCGTGCATGCGCCACCAATGCCTGGCCTACGGGGTCTTGGCTTGGAGCTGAAGGGACTGCCACCGGAAAGGTGGGAGACAGCAGCTGGCCTAGAGAACAAACGAAGGGGCCACCAAAACACAGACTAAGAACTGTAAGAATTACCAGGGTTTATGGTGAAAACAGGTCTCAAGATGAGGGGAAAAAACTGCTGGAGGGGCAGGAGACATGACTCAGCAGTTAGGAATACACGCTGCTCTCACAAGAACCCAAGTTCTGTTCCTAGTACCATGTCCAGCAGCTCATCTGCCTGTAACTCCAGCTCCAAGAGGGTCCGATGCCTTCTTCAGGCACATGTGCACACCCACACATAGGCATGTGTACTTACACATAATTTAAAGTAAAAATTTAAAAAAAAAGAAGAAGAAGAAAACGTTGTTGGGAAAGTAGGAAAACCATCTAGAGAATGCAGTCACTACCCCCCCCCCCAGGTCTCTCTCCTCGAGAATTCCTACCCCCTCCCTAACCATCTGGACAGAGAGGAAAACAAAAGCACCCAAGCAGGATGCTCAGCTCTCACCTGGAAGCCCGACCCTGGTAGGAGAAACCTTGTCTCTTGAAATAGTCAATTGCATCCTCAGGGCAGGTCTTGAGTGTGTTCACACGCACGAACCGAGGCACCTGGCAGGCTGGAAGCCACAGCAGTGAGTGGGTAGGAAGGCAAGCCCCTCCATCACCCTCCCCTCAGCCACCAGTTCACCTTGGCCTGGCCTGGCTTTCTCTTCCAACAGGTCCTCGTTTCTGCTCACACCCCGATGAACCTTGAGCCGGGCCAACTCAGCCTTGAGCCTCGCCTGGTGCCGGCCCAGCAGAGCCTTCCATCGGCCTCCGCCCCCTCGGAAACCCTTCCCCAGCAACAATTCATACACTAGGACCTGGACAGAGGAGAACAAATACACACGATAACAACACTATAAAACCCTCCAGCGGGAGGACTGAGAACCTGCCCACATGGTCATATCAAGGGGATTTTCTTGTCCAGATCACACGTAAAATTAATGGTCCAGTGTGAGGGCAAACACCTATAACCCCAGCAAACATCAGATGCATAAGCCAGAAGACTATAAGCCAGCCTGGTGATAGTAGCACGTGCCTTTAACCCCAGCACTTGGGAGGCAGAGGCAGGCGGATCTCTAAGTTCAAGGCCAGCCTGAGTGAGTTCCAGGACAACCTGGACTACACAGAGAAGCCCTGTCTGACGGAGGGGGAGGGGAGGGAGAGAGGCAGGAGGAGGAGGAGGAGGAAGCTACAAGCTGAAGATCAACCTTAATTATCAATTTAAGACCCTGAGGGGGCTGGAGAGATGGCTCAGAGGTTAAGAGCACTGACTGCTCTTCCAAAGGTCCTGAGTTCAATTCCCAGCAACCACATGGTGGCTCACAGCCATCTATAATGATATCTGGTGCCCTCTTCTGGCCTATAGGTATACATGTAGGTGGAATACTCTACATAATAAATAAATCTTTAAAAAAATAAAAGAGCCGGGCGTGGTGGCGCACGCCTATAATCCCAGCACTCGGGAGGCAGAGGCAAGTGGATAGCTGTGAGTTCGAGACCAGCCTGGTCTACAAAGCGGGTCCAGGCCAGCCAAAGCTACACAGAGAAACCCTGTCTCGAACCACCCCCCCCCCCAAAAAAAAAAAGAAAGAAAAGACCTTCCTGAGCAACTTAGGAGGACCCTGTCGCAAAAAACTTAACAAAGGCTGGGCACCTAGGCTCACCAGAACCCGCCTAGATCCAAGTGAAGGGCCAAGGGCGTGGCTCAAAGACGTCTGTTTAGCACCTACTAGCGAACAGACTGAGAGCAAGTCTCAAAAGCAGGGTAGAAAATTTGCCTAGTATCCACCAGAGAAAGAACAGGGGGTGCCGCTTGGCAGTAAGCACCAGCCAAGATTCCCCCAATAAAGAGCTTGGGGTGTGGCTCAGAGGTAGAGCATCTGCCTAGAACCACGCCCCCAGAACACCTGTCTAGATTCTTCCAAGGAGGGTTTGGGGGTGTGGCTCAAGTGGTAGAACTCTTCCGTGGCGTCTTGGAGACTCTGGGTTCAATCCAGCATTACAAATAGACAGACAGGCAGAGGACACCAGATCCTGTATTGAAACTCGGCATCGTGTCCTCCATCCTCGTTCCTCTAACCCCAAGGAGCCACCTGTTCGGCAGAACTCCGGACCCCAACCTTCCTCGCCACCATCACCCTTTCCGGTAGCCTCTGCCACTGCTAGTTTGAGCCTCGGTCCTATTTAACTCTTGACGCAACGCTCCAAGTGAAGTCACATCTGTCCCAATTCAATTCGGGTCCCAGAAGGAGGTGCAAGAGCTAAGCTCGGGTGACAGCCTCCGGCCGCCGCTCACCTTAGCCAGGTGCGGCCGCAGCTTCTTCTCGGCGCGAAGGAGCCCGGCGCTGGCGATCACGGAGTCCAGCACCGCCGAGTAGCGCTGCGTCTCGCACACCAGCGCGTACAACTGCTTCACGTTCTGCGTGGCAGAGGGGACACGCGCTGCACCCAACGCGGGCCTCGCCCCCCACCCCGGCCCGGCCGGGCCCCTCTCTCCCCAGCTTCCAGCCCTCCCTCCCTCCCTCCCTGCACGCGGCCCCACTACCTGGAAGCTGCTGGAATACACCAGCCCCTTGAGGGAGCCCTGGCGGTTCTCCACGCCAGCCAGCACCGCAGCAGCTGCCGCGTACAGCCCCATGCTCTCGTATCCGCAAACCTTTACGACACTATCGTAAAGCACGCCGTCGCAATGCTCGGCCTCGCTTGGCGGCAGCTGCAACCTTCCCTGCCGCGAGACTTCCGGACACAAAAGGCTCTCGTGTTCGTTAGGCTCCGAAGAAGGTAGCTGCTTTCCTTCCTCAGCGTCTAGAAATTAATTCTAAACCGGGTGCGGTGGCGCACGCCTGTAACCCCAGCACGTTGGGGAGGCAGAGGCAGGCGGATCTTTGTGAGTTCGAGGCCAGCCTGGTCTACATAGTGCATTCCAGGACAGCCAGGGCTGCACAGGTAAACCCAGTCTCGAAAAACCGAATTGAATATTCTAAATAAATAAATAGATAGATATAAATAAAATCTAAAGCCGGGCGTGGTGGCTCACGCCTTAAATCCTGGCGCTGGAGACAGAGGCAGAGGGAGCTCTGTGAGTTCGAGGCCAGCTAGGTCTATATAGTTCCACGACAGCCAGCTACGTAGTGAGACCCTGTATCTAAAGACTAAAAAAGAAGAAAAGTCATTATATCGTATTTTTAATAATTCCGTGTAGTTACTTTGTGGTTTTTTGTTTTGGGGTTTTTTGTTTGTTTTTTCGAGTCAGGGTTTCTCTGTGTAGCCTTGGCTGTCCTGGACTCGCATTGTAGACCTGGCTGGTCTTGAACTCACAGTGATCTGTTTGCCTCTGCCTCCGGAGTGCTGGGATTAAAGGTGTGCGCCACCATGCCCAGTTTATTTTGTAGTTTTTAAAGACTGTGAATTCTGTTTTTAAAGACTCTGGGACTATGGGGCTGGAGAGATGGCTCAGGCAGTGGATGGCTCAGGGCACTGACTGTGCTCTTCCAGAGGCCCTGAGTTCAATTCCTAGTAACCACATGGTGGCTCACAACCATCTATAATGTAATCTGAAGCCCTCTTCTGACCTGCAGGTGTACATGCAGGCGAAGCATTGTATACATAATAACAAATAACTTAAAAAAAAAAAAAGACTCTGGAACTCATACTGTACCTGAGACTCTCCTGGCAGCCCTGACTTAGCCCCCGCCCTCAACACTGATGGGATGGAAGGCTTAGAGATAAAGCCCCTGCCTAGAAGCCTCCACTGAGACATTGGGAATGTTGCCCAGTGGTTAAAGCACTTGCCTAGGATCCCCCCACGTGAGGTGGTTCATGGTAGAGTGCTTGCCTAGATTCCCCAGTGAGGGATTGGGGTGTGGCTCAGGCACAGAGGTAGACAACCCTCCTTAATTCCACTGATGTGGGACTGGGGTTGTTGAGCACCCACCAAGTAAATGTGTGGCTTTGGGATTCTCTCCTCAGCAATGAAAAAAAAAAAAAAAAGACTAGACTGTTAGGAAGTATGTGTGTAATAAGAAAGAGATTACCACTAGGAGTAGAACACTTGCCTAGCATATGCAAATCCCTGGGATCAATACTCAACATTGATGATGCTGGTGGGGGTGGGGGGTGGTGAATACACAACATTGTTGTTGATTAGGAGGAAGAGGAGGGCTTGTGATGGAACCCCGTCAATCGAGGGCTTGCCTAGTAGTCCCCCCACGGCATAAACCAGGCACGATGGCACACACTCCTGTATCCCCAGCACGCAACAGGTGGAGGCAGGAGGATCAAGAAGGAGTTCAAGGTAATCTTTGGCTAGCCAGTTCAGGCGAGCCCGCGCTATGTGAGACTCTGTATCAGAAAAAAACAAAACAAAACAAAACAGTAGTTGGAGCTAAGAGTGGTTCAGCCATTAAGGTCACATACTGTTCTCAGGCAGCTCAAAACCCAGCTCCCAGGGAGCCCATAGCTTCTTCTGACCTCTATGGACACAGCACCCCTAAACATACACCTAACTGGAAATAAGAGATTGAAAATAGTAGTAGTAATAATTAATGAGGAAAATGTCAGATTTATTGGTTTTAATCGATGTTGTAAAGTCCGGGTTATAAAGATGAAGTGTGTGTGTGTGTGTGTGGAAACGTTTCTGCCCTCTGCTGGAAGAGTTGGGAGGCACGGGGCTGCCCCGTAGGGTGAGTGGATACAGGACCTGGTGAGGGGAAAGGTAGATGCGTACCCCTAGGTGGTGGGGAAGGGACTATATCCCCTGCTACAGATGTGTCAGGGTCACGCAGGTATGCAGAACCTTCTCAAGCATTCCAAAAATGTGAGACCCGGCAGAAGCCCTCAAAATCCCCGTGTCAAGCAGGATGGACCAATGGGCAGACAGCACCAGGACAGCCTATAGCTGGGCAGGTGTGAGGTGGCCGGGTGCACTGGGCGGGGGCAGTACCATGGGCAGTGAGTTGCTGCCCCTCTCATGCCAACATGTGTCCAGGATCGGGTACAGCTTGCCCTGGAATTCAGCCTGGAAGGTGTAGAGGGTCCGCAGATCATCAGGGCGGTCAGCATCAAAGAAAGTGAGCTCCCCCTGCTCATAGTGTAAGTAGACGCCGATGCGGTGGGGGTGGCCAGCCACGGGCAGCGGCAGCCGTGGGCAGCCAAAAGCCTCATACACCCGGCCCTCTTTCAGGCCAATCAGCCACACACCATGCTCCGGGGACTTGCTCAGCTTGCCCTTGCGGCTGGCTGTGCCCTTGATGACCCCCAGGCGCCAGTCGCTCTTGCTCCCCACCACCACCTCCCAGTAGTGGCGGCCCCAGGAGAAGCCCTTGCTAGCCAGGACGCAGGTGCTGTAGTCGAAGCGCTCGGGCTGACTGGCTCGTCTCTCGGCCAGGAGGCCACAGTGCACCACGGTGTTCCCCTTAGAAAGCTCCAGGAGAGGGTGGGCAGTAGCAGGGTCCAGCTTGAGAGATTCCGGGGCTAGAAGAGAAAGAGGCCTGTGGTCGGGTCACAGAGAAGACGCAGACCCTGCCTGGGAGGTGATGGCAAGCCCTGAGGCCTCAAGTAGGCGAGCTGTGCTGACTCTAGGTCCCCAGGACCTGGAAGAGGCAGGCACAGGGCTGTGTGGATGGAAGGGTGGATAGATGAAAAGATGGATGGGTAAGTGGACAGGACGATGCCTGAAGCGCATCGGATGTGGCCACGTACAGGAGTTGTGCTAAGGGACAGGTGCGGACTTCTCTGCAAGTGTATGTGTCTATGCAAGCACGCCCACACCCTCCTCACCACCCTGCGCAAGCTTCCTTTAAGTTCTCTTTACGCTTCTTGGTGCCATCGATGAACTGGGAGGTTAACAATCTGAAGCCTCACCTGGCAGAACTTTCCGGAAGAGTCTCTTCCACACAGTCAGTTTGATGTCGGCCTGGTGGAGACCTGGCTTGAAGGAGATCGGGCTGAACACGCCTTCCAAAGGTCGAGCCTGCTGGACCTCTGCCCTGTGAGTGTGAGTTCCGGTGGTTGGGGAGCTCGGTAGCAAGGCTGCCTCCCGCTCTCCCTCTCCCTCCCGTGTGGGAAACCACAGAAGCTAATTCACCACTCGGGCCACGCAGCCACGAGACCACAATTCCCTGTCTTCATACCTCCTGCCTGGACAAAGTGCTTGATTCCTAGAATTGGGATTGTGGGGAGCCGAGGGAGCCCCAAGTGAACGTGCAAAGCGCAGGGGCGAATGTGACTGTTGACATGGCTGTGGCCCAGATCAAGGCCCTCAATGCTTCAGACCCATGGAATGGCAAAGCCTTCCCCTTGTCCCAGTACAAATGGTGACAATGTGTAAAAGTCTGAGTGTTTAACAAAAGGCTGACTCCACACACCACACACATAAAGACAACTAGGAGCAGCTGGAGAGGTGGCTCAGTGGTTAAGAGCACCAGCTGCGCTTCCAGAGGACCCAGGTTCGATACCCACAGCCACATGGCGGCGCACAACTGCCTGTAACTCCAGTTCTAGGAGTCTAGTGCTCTCTTCTGGCCTCTGTGGGCACTTCACACAGACACACGAGCAGGCAAAACGCCCACACGCTAAAAGTGAGAATTTAAAAAGAAAGAAAGCAAGGAGCTGCACACCAACAGGAAACTGTTGAGTTTCCCAGTGCTGACATGGACTCCACTGCCCTCCCCACAACAAGGTATGAAGAACGCACCTCAAGGCCCCTCATTCTGGTTTTGCCTGCCTGGTCCATCTCCTCGTCCCCTTTCTCGCACATAACAGTTGACGTCACAGCAACACTGAACTTGATCACATCCTACGTTCTGCATACCACCTCACTCCCATTTTTCAAGATGGCTCTCGCCCTGCCTACCTGTACACTGCAGCCTCCTCAGCCATCACATCTATACGCCTCTGCCAGTCCCTGGCCATCACCTCCTCAACAGTGTTTTCATAGCTTGAGGCAATATCTGTTGCCATAGCTACCACAGGTATGGGACCAGTTTTCCCTCTACACCAGTAGTCTGTGAGGACCGTGAGGGCCCCGTTCTCGACTCCCGTTATTTTCCTTATGCTCAGTGACAGAGACACATGTGGCAAGCAGCTGTTAGACCACGTGGAGGAGCCATGGGGATGAGATGTCTGTGCCAGAAGCCCCTGCACACTGCCTCACCTCCCTCCCAGCAGCGTCAGCTGAGGTTATTACCTGGAGGCCATGGAGTAGAACTTCTGGAAGAAAGAGAGGGGCAGGGTGATTACTGCATTGTCAAAAGCGCATTGTTGAGGAGAGAGCTGGGCACCATGCTCTTGTCCACTCACCCGGATGAACTCATGGTGACTCTCGTTGCCAGACTGCTCCAGCACCCCCTCAGCCTGGGTCAGTCGCTCCTGAGTGCCCTGAGCCTGCTCCAGCTGCATGTCCAGGGAGGCCACCAGGCCACGAGTGTGAGCCTCCACGCCTTCCAGGCAGCGGGCTTTCTCTTCATCCACCAGGTGGTGCAACTCCTGGAACTCTCTGCGGATCACCCAGCTGAAGACATCAGACTCATTCTAAGACAGGAAAGCCAGGGTCAGTGCAGGCACCGCCGAGCTGCTGGGCCTGCCTCTCTGGCCCAGCCTGAACAGGGCCTCATCCTAGATGCCGAGTGGGCTGATGATAGTGGTGAGTTTACTTTGTGACTCGAGGCCCTAGAAATGACCTGCTCCTCTTTTCTTTTCTCTTTTTTTGTTTTTTGTTTTGTTTGTTTTGTTGTTGTTGTACTGGAGATTGAACCTAGGCAAGTCCTTTACCCTATTCCTGACTCTGACCCTAATCCTAGCCCTGTAACCAGTGTGCAGCTATGGTTGGCAATTCAGCTGAGTCACTGTGATTTTGTTTGGCTTTCTTTCTTTCTCTTTCTCTCTTTTTTTTTTTTAAGATTTATTTATTGCATATGAGTGTTTTATATGCAGAAGAGAGGATCAGATCACATTATAGATTGAACTCAAGACCTCTGGAAGAGCAGGTGGTGTTCTTAACCACTGAGCCATCTCTCCAGCCCCTTCTTTCTTTTTCTTTCCTTCTTTCTTTCTTTCTTTTTTTTTTTTTTTTTTTTTTTTTGAGTCATGTTGTCCTGTTTTGTTGGGTCATGGTTTGCCTTGGCTGAGTTATATTTGGCTAGGTACTTTTATTTATACAGTGTTTGCCTGCATGTGAGCCAGCAGGCCAGAAGAGGGCACCAGATCTCATTATAGATGGTTGTGAGCCACCATGTGGTTGCTGGGAATTGAACTCAAGATCTTTGGAAGAGCAGACAGTGCTCTTAACCTCTGAGCCATTTCTCCAGACCTGTTTGGCTAGTATTTATTTATTTGTTTGCTTTTGTTTATTTATTTTTTCTGATATATATTTGGTGTGTGTGTGTGTGTGTGTGTGTGTGTGTGTGTGTGTGTGTGTGTGTGTTTATATATTTGGTTTTTCTGAAACAGAGTTTCCCTATGTAGTCCTGGCTGTCCTGGAACTCACTTTGTAGACCAGTCTGGCCTTGAACTCCCCCTGCCTCTGCCTCCCAAGTGCAGGTATTCAAGGCATGCACCACCACCACCTGTCTAAGTGCTTTCTTTTATAAGAGTTGCCTTGCTCATGAAGTCTCTTCACAGCAGTAGAACAGTGACAAGATAAGATCATATAAATTACAACTGTTATATTAGGGCGCATGCATTTTTAGTCCCTAGTGTGACTGAAATGCAGAAGACACAATGTGTGCATAATTAAACATCCTTACAGCATTGTTTGCTTGGTCATCGTCTGGTTCCACAAAATGACCCAGGAAGTTCCTATCGTTTGGGGGAAATAAACTGCGCCTTGGGACATGGCAACTTCTGTTCCAGCCTGCAGCCTCACCCAAATGGAGAAACATCCTCACTTGGGGGTTGATCTTTCTAAACTCTACTGTTCCCAGAATTCAGGAACTGAGACTGCCAGTCACTTGTCTCTGTGCTTTCAGATTAAGCAGTTAATATAGTTACCCGCAGAAGTCAGGGGTGACTAACAAAGGGGCAGACACAGAGTGAAAACAGATGCCAAGGCTTTAACCTGCTGTGGCCACCTTAGGAACTCAAAGCCAGGCATGGTGCCACCTGCCTTTAGTCCTAGCACTCTGGAGGCAGAGGCAGGAGAATCTCTGTGAGTTCGAGGCCAGCCTGGTCTACAGACTGGACTTCCAGGACAGCCAGGGCTACACAGAGAAACCCTATCTTGAAAAACAACAACAAGGTGGGCTGGAGAGGTGGCTCACCACTGGCTGGAGCCAGATGTGGTGGTGCACGCCTTTAATCCCAGCACTCGGGAGGCAGAAGCAGGCAGATTGCTGTGAGTTCAAGGCCAGCCTGGTCTACAAAGTGAGTCCAGGGCAGCTAAGGCTACACAGAGAAACCCTGTCTCAAAAAACAAAATAAAACAAAGACTGCTGGCTGTTCTTCCAGAGGACCCAGGTTCATATTCACAGCACCCACATATTTCTAGCTCACAATTGTCTGTAATTCCAGTTCCAGGGGATCTGACACCCTCACACATATACACATGCAGGCAAAACACCAACGAACATAAACTAAAAATAAATGATTTTTAAAAATCTACTAAAACAAGAAAACAACAAAAATAATAAAGTAACTCAAAAGGTGATCACTTTCTTAAAAATTAGTTTCTAAATGCATGTTATAATAAGAGAAATTAAAAAAATTTTTCAGACAAGCTTGTCACATAGCCCCAGCTGTCCTGTAATTCACTATGTAGACCAGGATAATCTCAAACTCACAGAGATCCTCCTGCCTCTGCCTCCCAAGTGCTGGGACTAAAGACATGTGCCACCATGCATGGCTAGGTGTGATTTTAAAAAATTATCTCCAGGGCTGTTTTGTTTGCATTTATAGCTATTACATATTTAAGACATAATATATGTGTTCTCTGCATTTAAGCAACAGTTTCTTATGTTTTCACTGAAATATAAAGTTGTTTTATTAGCAGAAATAGTATGGACTTAGGAAAATGTGCTGCACTTGGGAGGCAGAGGCAGGTGGATCACTGTGAGTTCAAGGCCAGCCTAGTCTATAAAGTGAGTCCAGGACAGCAAAGGCTACACAGAGAAACCCTGTATCAAAAAAACAAAAACAAAACAAAAGAAAAGAAAAAAAACCAAAACAAAACAAAAAAGAAAAGGAAAAAGAAGAAAAAGAAAAATATGCTCAGAGAAGAAAGGTTTGCTCTGTTAGCAAGATCGTTGTTCATGTCTTCCACTGAGCTCATCTGGCTTCTTGTTAGGCAGCTGAATCCCAATAGACTTAAGGTTTATTTGGAAATTCGTCTTTGTCAAACTTTATCTAAGTGTTATCAACAGTTAAGTTTGAAAGCACGGTTCGTTCTTAAAGACCTTTGCAATAGTCGATAACCATACTTGGAGGCCAATGACAGAAAGGGTGTAGGGGCTAAGACGGCAGCCCTAAGACAGAGGCCAGTACTTTGGCCCGTGCTCCCAGGACGGCTTTGCTTCCTGGACACAGCAAGATGCCTCTCAAAGGGTCTCACAGCTCTGGCGAGCCACCCAGCCTCAGCCCCTTGAGCAGAGAGAGTTGTGGAGACCCAGGGTTTGCACTCTCAGTCATGCACACTCTGAAAATAAAGGTACCATGGAGAAAAATGTTCCCAACACTTCTTGGGGAGGCCACCTGGTCAGCAAGACCCTGATCCATCCCTCAGCATGATTGGCAGAGAACAGATTAAAGAACCCAAGGGCTCCTCCCCAGACCCTAAAAGTCATCTTCAGCTGGCCTTGAGCATAAAAATAAAGTTGGTAGACATTTAGTCGCACACAGTTGTTTGGAGTTTTTGTTTTGTTTGGCTTTTTGAGACATGGTTTCTCTGTGTAGCCAATGGCTGTCCTGGAACTCAAGCTGTAGACCAGGTTAGCCTCAAACTCACAGAAATCTACCTGCCTCTGCCTCCCCAATGCTGAAATTAAAGGTGTGCACCACCACCACATTGCCACAGATATGATTTTAAACACTCAGTTTTTTTAAAAAAAATCTAACCGAAGAGTAAAGTGATTTGTAACAGTACAAAGGATAAAGAACTTGTACCAGGTATGGTGGCACACGTTTTTAGTCCCAATAGTCAGGAGGCAGGCAGCTCTCTATGAGTTCCAGACCAGCCCAGAACTGTCTAGTCAGGGCTACATAATAAGACACTGTGTCAAAAATAAAACGATTGACAAAAAACTTTTAAGAAAGAAAAGAAAAAACTGGAGTCAACTGTAGAAAGGGACGGTTAGGCACTGCGTGTTTCCCTGCCAGTCCCTAAGTGTGGGCTACAAGCGTTGACAGGTAGGACAGTGACAGCCACCCAGCTATAATCAGGCTAAAGGACCCTCAAGCTTTTCCTAGCTTAAAAACAACAACAACAACAACAACAAAAAGCCACTGGGTGGTGGTGGCGCACGCCTTTAATCCCAGCACTTGGGAGGCAGAGGCAGGTGGATTGCTGTGAGTTCATGGCCAGCATGGTCTACAAAGCAAGACCAGGACAGTCAAGGCTACACGGAGGAACCATGTCTTGAAAACAACAACAACAACAACAAAAACAAAAAACAAAAAAGCCAAACAAACAAACAAAAAAACCCAAAACATCAGCTGGACAGGGGTGGCGCACACTTTTAATCCCAGCACTCAAAGAGGTAGAGGCAGGAGGATTTCAGTGAGTTTGAGGTCAGCCTGGTCTACAAAGTGAGTCCAGGACAACCAGAGCTACACAGAGAGACCCTGTCTCAGGAAAAAAATATCTCCATCCTCTTTTTCCTTAGGCTCAGGAGAGTTGAGTGAGAGCATACAAAATGTTGCTGTCCCTGCCAGGTGTGGTGGCGCACGCCTTTAATCCCAGCACTCGGGAGGCAGAGGCAGGCGGATCTCTGTGAGTTCGAGGCCAGCCTGGTCTACAAAAGCAAGTCCAGGACAACCAAGGCTATGCAGAGAAACCCTGTCTTGAAAAACCAAAACAAACAAACAAAAAAAAAATTGCTATCTCTTCTCTCTGGCACTGACAGCTCTGTGCCCAGACTTTTGTTCCCCACTAACTCATGATAGCTACCAAGGGCACACAGACACAGGTGGCACCAGGGTACAGAGGAGAGCTGGCTCAGGCTTTGAGACTGTATCTCTGGGACTCCCTCCTCCCTTATCACAGCCCCAAAGGAACACTGAACAAAAGCCAACTTGGCACAAGTTCTGAGAACTGGGTTCAGTTCCCTTATATGGAGTGGGACTTTCCCCCAGCCAGCTGGGTATTCTTTGAATTTGGCTTTGTATGGAAGGCACCCTCCTCTGTGAAGAGCGAATTAGAAAAGGGCTTGCTGGGGGTGTGGTTCAGTGCTAGAGCCCTGTGCTCCTACCGATGCTACTGGGCTCCAGGTTGATTTGCAACATGGCAATATTAAACTAATACTTTTTTCCCCTGCATTTTTGATTAGGTTTTTCCCCCTGCATCTTTGATTAGTTTTTTTCTTCTAAAATAGTAATTTTTAAAAAAGATTTATTTTATGTATATGAGTGCTCTATCTGGATGTACACCTGCATGTTAGAAGAGGGCATCAGATCACATTATAGATGGTTGCGAGCCACCATGTAGTTGCTGGGAATTGAACTCAGGACCCTTAGAAGAGCAAGTGGTGCTCTTAACCACTGAGCCATCTCTCCAGCCCTAAAATAAGAATTTTTTAAAAGGCTAGAAAATGTGGGTCAGGGACATAGCTTAGCAGTATTACAATTGTCTAGGACTTTCAGTAAGGGGCTGGGAACATGACTCAGTGATAGAGCCCCTGCCTAGAATCCCCCAGTAAGGGGCTGGGGTATGGCTCAGTGGTAGAGCACCTGCCTAGAATCCCCCAGTGAGGGGCTGGGGTGTGGCTCAGTGGTAGAGCCCTTGCCTAGAATCCTCCAGTGAGGGGCTGGGGTGTGGCTCAGTGGTAGAGCCCCTGCCTAGAATCCCCCAGTGAGGGGCTGGGGTGTGGCTCAGTAGCAAAGCACTTGCTTACAATCCCCAAATGAGGGGTTAGAGGGATTATTTAGTAATAGAGCACCTACCTAGACTTGCCCAGGGATGTGGCTCAGCAGTAGAGCCCCCACCTAGAAGGCATGAAACACTGCAGTCCATCCCCAGCACTGCATAGCCCAGGCAGGGTGGGACACACCTATAACCTCTGTACCCAGGAAGAGGAGGTAGAGGGAGGAGAAGTTCTAGGTAACTCTCAGCTACATCCAGAGTTCATGATCAGCATGGACTACACAAAAAGCCTGTCAGTAAGAGGGAATGGGGGCTGGGGAGGAGAGGGGAAGGGAAACTGAGTTCCGTAGGAAATGGGATGGATGGATCTAGGGATCTAGGGTCCCAGGCAGAGGGAAGGGACTCACAATAATTCGGGTCCTGTTGTTCACCAGTTTGCCAATGTGCTCCTCCACTTTCCTCTGTTCCTCCTTCAGCTCAGATATGCGGCCTGCAAGCTCTTCCTGGGGGTGACATGCCATGGTCCCGTGAGCAGCTGGACAATTGCTCTTTCCAGTCCTCATGCCGTGTGGACCATTTCCCTTCTTGGACTCTCCCAGTAGCCATGACAGCGGGGGGAGATGAGGAACCAGAGCTCCCTAGGTAGCTCCACACACAGGTTAAGAGTATTAAGGAAGATGGGTGTCGTGGTACATACCTGTCATCCCAGCACGCAGGAGGCTGAGGTGGGAGTTCAAGGCCAGCCTGTATCACATGTGGTCAGAGTGTATCAGGGAGGGAAAGAGAAATGGAAGGAGAAAGGAGGGAAGGGGAGGGGAGGAGGAGAGGGGAAGAAGGGGGAAGGAATGGGATAGAAAAGGAGGGGGGAGAGAAGGGGAGGCAGAGAG